>NC_133795.1:1194896-1494896 GCF_043250625.1 Sebastes fasciatus
AGAGAGGAAAGGTGCTGAATATTTTATTCTGTGACTACACTGAAGGCATGTTGCCTTTCAAGTACCTTCAGTTAGGCTCCTACATGTATAGCTTAATGACAAAAAGACCTTTATATCAACGTAATGTTTCATTTGTTTTTTTCGTTCCACAGACAGGGAGCTACTTTGTGCCGCAGGATAAAACAAAGAGCACAAATCGGATTATACACCAGAAGTATTACACCGATAATTATTTATGTATTATTTAACTGTGAATTTTAAATTAGAAAAGTCTGTTTACTCTGAACGCATCCTCAGTGTGTAGCTCTGCTGTTGGCCAATAGGATCGCTGCTCTGTCCTCCAGTCCTGTGACGTAGGACGCAAACAGCGTAACGCACGTTGGTCCAGCAGCAGCGCTGGAGTCTGGAGAGGTTAGTTATATTTCATGTTTTCATGTGATTACATGTTAAATATCCAACTCGTGTCTGTTGGTGCAGAGTTACAGACATCCAGTCAGTTCAGATCTGGAGTTTAAATCCGCCTGTTTACCAACGAGACTGTTGTTTTACATCTTTATTAACTATAGCAACAAAGCTAACGCTGTTAGCAACAAAGCTAACAGCGTTAGCACAAGTTCCATTCATTCACTGTAGCTGCTAACTAGCTGCTAACTAGCTGTTAGCTACCTAGTTGCTAGCTGTTAGCTACCTAGCTGCTAGGTAGCTAACAGCTAGGTAGCTAACAGCTAGCAGCTACACTGTTTACCATTGGCAGAGCATTTTGGCAAATTGTTCTTGGGCGCTCCCCACATCATCAGCTGTGCTGCTCATCCCACAAATACATGATCCTTACAAGTGTGACATCATTGTGAAGGTCAATAAACAGGCTTTCAACCATGTGGAATACAATGACCATTAGCATTGATACAACAGAGAAATAATCCACCAAACACAAGTTAACTACTTTGTTTTCCCAGTATGTGTACATATACATATATATGTATATATGTATATGTATATATATATATATGTATACATTGTATACATATATATGTATATATGTATATGTATATATATATGTATATGTATGTATATATATATATATATATACATTGTATATATGTATATATACAATGTATATGTATATATATATATATATATATATGTATATATATATATATATATATGTATATATATATATATATATATGTATATATATACATATATATATGTATATATATATATATATATGTATATATATATATATATATATATATATGTATATGTATACATATGTATATATATGTGTATATATATATATTCTGCTGCACTCTGGGAGGATTTGCAGGACTGGCTGTCAACCAGAATCTAACTATTTGCTCCTCTCACGAGAACATATAGTGTTTGGTATCAACATGAAGGACATTAAGAGTGACTTGATTTTGAACAATCTGATACTGCCGGTGAAATGTTTTCATCCAAATGGAGGAAAATGAAACCTATTTTCCGTTTTCAAAAGGGACCTTGTGGACAATCATCTCAGTGCTTTAAGACTAATGAAAGGACAACATGCAAAGTGTCTCCTCAGAGCTGATGAAGAACTGAACATATATGATGATGACCTCTAGAGCTGCTATGGAAGAGTGCAGTCTTATTATTATTATTATGCATTTATTTTTTGTTCCTTGAATTATTTTCTACCCCCTCTTTTATTTTTGTTATTATATTATTTTTTATAATTTAAGTTAACTTTCCGATCCAATTGTGCCTTGTATGTTAGAAGTATTGAGTTTAGATTACAATGCCTTAATATTTGTAAATTAATTTAAGTTTAATTGTTGACATTGTGTCTTTTGTTCCAGCCAGCTAACTTCTAGCTAAGTCCCTTCTGGTCCCACGGACGGACCCACCATGTACCGACCCAAACCCACTCTGAAGGACCGACAACAGCTCTACAGGCTCATCATCAGCCAGCTGCTCTATGACGGTTACACCAACATCGCCAACAGTCTCATCACTGAGGTCAAACCTCCCAATGTGGTGTCGCCGTCTGAGCAGCTGATGCAGCTGGCAAAGATAGGTAAGACCTCCATGTCCCCTCCATGTCCCCTCCATGTCCCCCTCCATGTCCCCCTCCATGTTCTCTCCATGTCCCCCTCCATGTTCTCTCCATGTCTGCATGTTTGAGAAGGGCTGCATGATTATTTGGATCAACATTGAGATCACGATTATTCATTATATTTAAATAAACAGAGCACTGCTTTCACTTCCATGTTGGGTGACCAGATCCCAACAAAATAAATGTGGGACAAAGAGTATGTTTGTGTGGGACAATGTGGGACACTTTACCAATGCTGAGAGGTAGTCTACAATTATATAACTTAAAAATAAACATTTCTATTCTTTGCCCAAATGCATCCACTGTGTCGCTTTGCAAATTTTGCAAAAAAATCGGAGAATCGCCGAATCTCTCGGAGTCCAGTCGATCATGTACATTTAAATGTTGGAAGCCAAAATCGTGATTGCGATTAGTATTCGATTAATTGTGCAGCTGTGTGTTTGAGCCATGTTTGATGGTTCCAGATGTCCTAATTGTACAATTTCCAACCTTTTTCCAGGGATGGAGAATGACGACAGTGCAGTCCAGTATGCCATCGGGCGCTCGGACACAGTGGCTCCCGGTGTGGGTATTGATCTGGAGTTTGACGCCGACGTCCAGACCATGTCTCCAGAGGCATCAGAGTATGAGACCTGCTATGTAACGTCCCACAAGGGTCCATGCCGCGTCGCTTCTTACAGTCGTGATGGCCAGCTGATCGCCACCGGCTCTGCTGACGCCTCCATCAAGATCCTGGACACTGAGCGCATGCTGGCCAAGAGTGCTATGCCTATTGAGGTGAGGCAGATTTGAGATCAGAGCACACTGCACATTTTTAATCCAGCAGGCTAACTGTATGTTTACTGTTTTTTTTGTGTCTTTATATGTCAGGTGATGATGAATGAGACAGCGCAGCAAAACATGGAGAATCACCCCGTGATTCGAACGCTGTATGACCACGTAGACGAGGTCACCTGCCTCGCCTTCCATCCCACTGAACAGATTCTTGCTTCTGGCTCAAGAGATTACACCCTGAAACTGTTTGACTACTCAAAGCCCTCTGCAAAAAGAGCATTTAAATACATACAGGTCAGGCTTTGTACACAATTTCTGTTTTTGGGGAAATAATAATTCTGTTTAAAGTGGAAATGCCAAGTTACATAGAAACTGACAACGCTAACGTAAACACGGCCGGGGAATTGTAACATTTCAATTTTGTAAAACTACTCTGACTATAGTTCCTCTCTTCTTCCGTTTCCCAACAGGAAGCAGAAATGCTGCGTTCAATCTCCTTCCACCCTTCAGGTGACTTCCTGCTGGTGGGGACGCAGCACCCCACCCTCCGCCTCTACGACGTCAACACCTTCCAGTGCTTCGTGTCCTGCAACCCTCTGGACCAGCACACGGACACCATCAGCGGCGTCGGCTACAACCCCAGCGCCAACAGCTACGTCAGCTGCAGCAAGGACGGCAGCATCAAGCTGTGGGACGGCGTCTCCAACCGCTGCGTGACCACCTTCGAGAAGGCCCACGACGGAGCCGAGGTCTGCTCCGCCATCTTCTCCAAGAACTCCAAGTACATCCTGTCCAGCGGCAAAGACTCCGTGGTCAAACTGTGGGAGATCTCTACGGGCCGGACGCTGGTCAAATACACAGGTAAGGAGGCGGACGGGTTTCACTAGAACCACAGAGCAGATTCATACAGTTAGAAGTGTTGTGAATGATTCATATTTAAAGGGAAAGTTCGCCACCTTTTATAAAGATGTCCATTCAGTGTTGATGGAAAGTGTAGTTCATTGATGCAATGGATTCCTCAGTGCGTTCTCCCGCGAAGCCGTGCCGGCAGTGCCTACATGTACCAGGATGCATTGCACGTGAGCTACTGACACACAACCAAAACATAGTGAAGCAGAGTTGCGTTTATACTTACGCAGGTTATAAATTAAAAACATGAAGGCTCCGTAGTCTGAACCAAGACAGCAGCAACTCTTTATTATTTTCCACATATTCAACCTCAGCGTAGTACAGCTTCACTCCTTCCATTTTTACATTTCATAATAAAAGTGCAACTTAAATTCACTCAGCATTTCGCTGAAGGTCCTGACACACCAAGCCGACGGTCGACCGCCGAACAGTTTGGGGTTGTCGGTGAGCGTCTGTCGGCCGAGTTTTTGTTGTGTGTCCCGCATCGTCGTCTCTAGTCCGCCCGAGTCAGAGTTTTTTTCGGCCGATTCAGTTTGTTGAATCGACAGCAGAGCCCGTCGGTGAGAAATCACTCTGATTGGCTGTTCAGCTTAAACGAATCAGCGCACATGAAGAGAAACGAAAGTGAGGAAAGCAAGCAAATCAGTAAAGTCAAGAGGACAAACACAGAACACTCTTCTCATGTTTCATCTTCATCTCATCTGATCGTTCCAACACACGGATATTTTCACAGCGACATCAACATCTGGAATGAAGCTCAGTTGTGAGTAAGAGTGGTGAGAAAACGGTCGGCAGACACCGCTTTGTTTCATGTACGCATCATAACAACTGCTTGTATATCCGCCGTCCTCGGTCTTCCAGTTTCCCTTTTAGAATGATGAATACAGACTACCGCCGCCTGCTGGTGTGGAGAGTTATTTCCTCTCACGCAGGAGCAGAACATACGTGGTAGTTGGCCATTGCTTGTAGTCTTTGCGGTGTGTTCAAATGCAACTTTTTGGCCAAGACAAAGGCGACATAAGGCGACATGAGGCGACGCAACAGTCGGCCTTCATCGGTGCAAGATCTTCACAACAAAACAAAGCAGCTTAAACAGCGTTAGGTGACAAAATACTCTCTCAGTGGTCGTCTGCCCTCTCGGCTCTGCTGGTCTTAGTTGTATTTTCCAGTTTGTCTTCAGGATCCTGAAGAAGCTCTCCAGCACACCTCTGTTCAAGTGAGGAGTCAAATTTTCATGCATATAAACACACACACAGCATCCAACTAGAGCTGCCCACGCTGATGTTCATCACAGCAGAATGATTCTGATGATGTTTCCGTTGGAGCATCGGAGGGCATTTTGAGCGAAGCCTCCACCTGTCGGCGTTTGCCGTATATTCTGGCTCGAATAAATACCTCTGATTATTTGAGTCAGCCAAAAGATCTTAAAATGTACCCTCGTCCACAACATCCTCTGCACTCGTATTTTGGGATGCCATTTACGCTGTTGGAAATGTAGCTAGTTTGCAAAACAAGCAAAGAGAAGCAAGCTGTGGTTTCATTTTTTTTATTTCTTACTTTCACGCATTTTAACTTCTGACAGGTTTAACAAGTTTTTGAGCAGCATCAAGAGCATGCACGACCCCAATACACATTTAAAAACAAAGTGTTTGAAAATCTCAAAATGCAAAAGCCTATTTTTGTCAATTAAGAATGCACTCGACAAGATGCAATGCATCATTTGACCTTTTTTGATTTTCATTTTCCGTCATTTGGAGGAATTTGAGGGTTGATGTTCCTGGTGTTCATCGGCCTGTGAAGACCAGTGTTGGGGAAAGTTACTTTCAAAATGTAATATATTACATATTACAGCTGCACCTGAACATTATTGTTTTAATTATAATTTTTTCGATATTTTAAATTCTATTAAACGATTTTACCGGCTGTAACTACAGTCTGTAACATTAGTTCAAGCCATTCTCTCACTCATACATGACCGTTAAAGTAAACAAACGATATAAAACAGCCGAACAACAACTTTAGATGAAGCATGTTGTAACATTACGTTACCATGACAGCAGCGGTGCAGAAATATATCATGCTTTTTTAGTAAAAAAGACACGATACTGTCTTGCTGCTGCTGTCTTGCTGCCGCTGCTGTGATGCTTTTGCCTTTGGAGTGTTCGTACTTACAGTTTTTCCAATTTGCAGATTTTACAGAGCACCACGTTGTTGGGTTCCTGTCTGAAACACTTCCACGCTTTAGAGAATCCCGGGTGACTTTTATTAGCTGCAGCTTGTTTTCTGGGGGGTTTGTGTTTTGACACGCTGACACACGTTCTGCAAATTGATTTATCTTTATAATCGATGGCGTCAATTACATCGTTGAATCGCCCCAGCCCTGTTACATACAAGTTGCTTTATAATATTACCGTCTGTGTGGAGTAATATGTTGATGAAGATGCTGATTACACCACTTAAGTTACTTTCACCACAATAACTGCAGCAGTACGACTGGCATTATAAAATGGAAGAGGAGGATAATGTTGTTTCATACCATCTAATTAAACACAGAAGTTTATTGCAGTTCATTACAAATCCAGTTGGGGGCGATGTTGTGGAGCCTAACAGCATATGGCGTTTTTCTCTGTTTCTACAATATGTAATTGCTGTTGTGTGATGGACTAGCATCGCTCATTTGTGTTTTATGATCTCTTTGGGCTGCTATCAACATTGTTTTTTCACCACGAGCACCAACCTTCAGCCGTTGTGTTAACAGGAAATCAGATTACGGAGCAGGAGAAGTGTCAACATTTCCACGTATCTTCTACCACGTTACAGACAGTCTTTCTTCACTCTGACTGACCACATTATCAGGAACACGCAGAGTGTTGCAGCTTCTTCTATTACTTGTTTTCTGAACGATGACGTCATCTTCTTACGTGTCTGCAGTTCTTTCTTGCAGTAACAGACGGACACGTCTTTCCTGCTTTGATTTACCTTTCCTTTTTTGAAAGGTGGTAGAGTGAAGTGCAGGTGCAGTTCTCCGTCCGTACTCTTTTCTTGGCCGTGTCGTCACGTTGTTTGTGTTTCAGGTGATGGAACAAAATGCTCCCGTTTCCTCTAGAAGACACAGATATTTCCCGACAGCTTTAACGTTTTAGTTTCTTTTGGTTCTGTTTGTTTACTGAAGCCACAGTGAGCCCAGATGACAGACACAGCCATCCTGTATCTCTGTGAGCTCTTCCTCATCTGTACTCGTGCGATCTGGTCTGTCGGGATTTAGCTGATTAAAATCTGTCATTATCTGCATCTCCAGGGCATTCAAGGAATATTCAGACTGCTTCACTTTGTTCACATTTTGTTATGTTTCAGTCTGAAGGCCTCTACACACCGCAGGTCCATTCACCATTTAACTACTATTTTCCAATTTTTTGCCGCCACGGCAGAACCTTACCAGCAGAAACACTTCAGCAATATCTGCTGCTGGCATACGACACGCAGCTCCGCTCGCTCACCGGAGGAGCTTTGGCCGTCAGCCTACAGTAGTGTTGATAGGCTATTACTCGTGATGTTCAGCCAATCAGATAGTACTGTGGGCGGGACATTGAGTGAGACTACAGCGTGGTGACTACAGACAGAGGCAGGCAGCTGCATTAGAGCCACGGTGGTGAATTCTTTTGATTGTTTTATATGCAATCACATCAAAAAAAGGATTCTGCTGAATGCTGAATATGGCAGCCGATAATTGGTCGACCCCTACGCTCCAGTAACCCCGGCCAAACTACATACGCCAGATAGCATTCGCCACACATCAGTTAGTCCTAAAAGCTTTTTCTCTTGTAAAGTAAACTGAAATATGAACAATAAACATCAATCTAACATCTGTCTTGCTCGTCCAAGTGTGTAAGATAAGCAGGCGGACGAGGTTGTGTTAAAATAAACAGTCTGATGTCACATTTCTCCTTATTCTACTTATATAATTATAGCAGCTCAACACTGCAGTACAAGACCAATGCTGTCTTTAATTCCATGTCTTCTACATGGATCCTCACCTGGTGAGGATGTTAACCTTTAACCTGCTGTAGTCTCAGTCTTTTAGCACGCTGACGTGTGTTTAGCCATCAAATGCATATTCAAGATTTCTTTACAGTTTTCATTTTGATACAAGTGAAGTTATACACATTAAAAAATCAGCTGGAGGTTCAACCAACTCATGAAGCTAACGTTAGCTTCATGAGCTAGCTAGTGACGGTTGTTCACTAGAAAGGAGAAGAGCGTTTTTGTCGACCTCTGTCAACGACGCATTGTTTGGAAAACTACATTTACTTTCATCATTTAGATAAGATAGAAAAGTGAACAAATGGAAAGCTTGATGTAGCAACAGTAACGTAGGAGGGTGAGTTTGTGTGAATGGTCGAGTAATCGTAAATGAAAATGCGCTCTGATTTGATTTAAATAGTCTCCGTGTTGAAGTGACCATGCCCCCCCCCCTCTGTCTGTTTATAGGTGCGGGGCTGAGCGGCCGTCAGATGCATCGGACGCAGGGCGTGTTCAACCACACGGAGGACTACGTGCTGCTGCCAGACGAGCGGACCATCAGCCTCTGCTGCTGGGACTCTCGCACGGCCGAGAGGAAGAACCTGCTGTCTCTGGGACACAACAACATCGTCCGCTGCATCGTCCACTCGCCCACCAACCCCGGCTTCATGACCTGCAGCGACGACTTCAGGGCCCGCTTCTGGTACCGCCGCACCACCACGGACTGAGACTCACTTCATCTCCAACGTCTGAGAACCAAACAGGATGCTGGACTCTCCGTGACCTCAGTGAACTCATCACTTCCTTCTGATCTGTGGTGTCCTTCATTTTGATTTCATTTGAAACTGGACAGGACTTAAAGGGTAACTCAGGTATTTTTCAACCTGGGCCCTATTTTCCCATGTTTGTGTGTCTAATGGAGACAACACGTTGTGAAACTGGTCCAGTATTGAGGGAGAACGCTGCAGACGGCAGCCGCTAAACGGGCTGTGATGTAATCCCTCGGGGAAACTCCTCAGCACAAGTTCTTGTTTTTACCGTTGACAGGCTCAGATTGTTTTTATACGTGTCTGACAACATTATGTAAAGAATCCTACAGAGAAATAAAACGCTTTTCTTTACGTTTCACTTTCTGTGACTTTGTTATTGTGTCATGTGACTTGTTGCTGTTTAAATACTTGTTTCTTGTTACATGCAGAACACAGAAGGACAACTTCAGCTGTGTTTATTTTAGCTCAGATGCTTTAGTTGCGTCTTGTTGCTATGATACGGGATATCTGCATATAAGTAAAAATGTCAACACGAGGTAGAGTTCTCTCTCTGGTTGAAGGGAAGCCTGAAACACGAAGGGAGAGGATGTGTATTAGCTTCTCCTCCGTTGTTGTTGTTCAGCCTTTGTACATGTAGGCTGTGACGGTTGGTCTTTGTAGTATTTGTCCCGCCTCTCCTCCACTGTGATTGGATGGCTGGGTAAAAAGTGACGGCATTTTTCGACCCTCGGCGACCAGAAAAAAAACACCAAACGTGCAACACTCAGCGCAGAAAATACGCTCTCTGCCTCGTCACGCTGCTGGCGTTTGAAGCATAGCAGAAATATCCGGCGCTCCCACTGCAAAGAATTCAAAAAAGAAAAAACTTGACCGTGGCGGTTGTGGCCATCTCCAGCGGTTGGCTCATTAATTAATCCGTTGATTATTATCTTGATCATTCGATAAATTGTTAGTTCTATAAAATGGTGAAAAATGTTTCCCAAAGCTCAAGATGACGTCCTCGGATGTCTCGTTTTGTCCACAACTCAAAGATGTTCAGTTTACTGTCACAGAGGAGGAAAGAAACCAGGAAATATTCACATTTAAGAATCTGCAATCAGAGAAATTTGTAATAAAAAATTGCTCAAGCCGATGAATCGATTAAAATAATAGATGACAACTAATTGATTAATTGTTGCAGCTCTAGTTGTCAGACACGGATAATAACAATCTGAGCCTGTCAGCGGCGAAAACGAGCACTTTCAGTGGACGTACGTTGACGGTGAGGAGTTGCCCCGAGTGATGACATCACAGCCCGTTTAGCGGTTGTTGTCTGCAGCGTTCTCCCTCGATACTGGACCAGTTTCACAACGTGTTGTCCCCGTTAGACACTTAGACACAAAAGCAAGACAATAGGGTCCATGTTGAAGTCCCCATCTTTAGAGTAACGCCCGTCTTCTCTTTTTGATAACAACACTGAGTGACTGATACGCTGAACCTCTCCTCCTTTCACTGCTCCGAAACTTCAACTCTTCTCACGTCGTCATCGACAACTGAGTTGTTTTTGTTTTCTTTTCTGCTTCTCTATTTTGTCCTTTAGTTGTAATTTTTATTAAACATTTAAAAGGAACAGGCCTCTTCTGTGAATTATTAGGCGGAGAGAAGAAGTCCCCTTCAGAACTCATAACCACAGCGATGCTGATATCCTGTAGATATTTTAAGACCACAGTTGTTGCTGCAAAAAAGTGAGCAACCTGCAGGGAGCACAGATGGACACGATATACCACAACACACACACACACACACACACACACACACACATACACACATGCACGCACAGTCTGTAGATACACATTGAACTTAGTGTGGTATCGGTTTCCATCCGGCTTAATTCATAAACTGAGAAGAATAGCAGAAGTTGAAATGTTGGATTATCTGTTGCCAAATCATTCTAATCTTAAAATGCTTAGTGTTTAGTGAAGAGCTGTCAAAGTTAACGCAATAATAAGGCGTCAATGCAAATTTGTTTTAACGCCGCTAATTTCTTTAACACATTAATGCAACTTGCGATTTTTAGGTTGTAGTGGCTCAGAAGATCCTGGTATCATATGAAACTAGAAAATTATAAATAACGCTCCAAACTTCCTCTAAATTTTGGTTAGGAAAAACTGTCCATTTTCAAAGGGGTCCCTTGACCTCTGACCTCCAGATCAGTGAATGTAAATGGGTTCTATGGGTACCCACGAGTCTCCCCTTTACAGACATGCCCACTTTATGATAATCACATGCAGTTTGGGGCAAGTCATAGTCAAGTCAGCACACTGACACACTGACAGCTGTTGTTGTCTGTTGGGCTGCAGTTTGACATGTTATGATTGGAGCATATTGTTTTATGCTCAATGCAGTACCTGTGAGGGTTTCTGGATCAATATCTGTCATTGATTTGTGTTGTTCATTGATTTACAATAATACATATATACATATATTTGCATAAAGCAGCATATTAGTCCACTCCCATGTTGATAAGAGGATTAAATACTGGACTGATCTCCCTTTAAAGGGACTGTTTGTAACTTCTTACACGTATAAATCGGGTCGGTGTCCCATGCGTGCTCGCATGTGGCTACACTGTTCAGACTCAGACTCCAACACAAACTACTAGTGAAGCCCGTCTGTTAAACAGTGTTGGCCGCGGTCGGAGGAGACCGTAGCTTTGGTCAGTATCAGCACTGATTCATGGAGAGACCTTCGTCTGGTCAGCTAACATTCATGATGATCTCATGGGAAGGCTTATAAATAGCACTTGATACGCATTTTAAGCTTGTTGCAAGTCATTTCACACTACAGGGTTAAAGCTGAAGTAACTTTGAGCAAATATGATGGAAGAAATCCTTGTTATAGTGCTGTCAATCGGTTATAATATTTAATCGTGATTAATTACACATTACATCTGTTCTAAATTAACCTTAAAGGGAGATTTGTCAAGTATTTAAAGGGACTGTTTGTAACTTGTTCCAGGTATAAATCATTGCTGGTCGGTGTCTCATGGTCTCTCGTGTGTCTCCGCTGTTCAGACTCAGACTCCAACACAAACTCCAGTGAAGCACCAAAACCTCTTGGTTGTATCTAGTGAAGCTGTTAAACAGTGTTGGCCGCGGTCGGAGGACGCGGGGGAGACCGTAGCTTTGGTCTCCAGGACCGGAGTCTCTGCTCCTCTGCTCCTCTGCCTGCCTTCACTCACACACCGTGCTCCTTCTCTCTCTCTCTCTCCACCTCTCACGTGCATGCTGCTCACTCCACACTGCAGAAGAGTTAGTTTAGCTCTGAGAATATCTAGTGAATGTTCAGTGGACGTTTGTGCAGAAATAACTGCTGCAGCTCCTCCAGACCAACAGAGGTTTCCCGTGTCTTGTGAAGTGACGGGGCTCCGCAGAGAGAAACGTTATCGTCTCCCCCGTTCCCTCCGGCCGCGGTCGGGAGGCTGAGGCGGGAAAAGCCAACACTAGGATCAGCATTGATTCATGGAGAGACCTTGGTCTGGTCAGCTAACATTACTGCCAAGCAGCTGAAATATAGAGTGATATTGTGCTTTTAGCTGACGTGTGTCTCCTCACTGTGTTGAGCGATGCTCCTTCATGTCTATGTAGAGCGAGCACAAGCGCCAGCAACAGGACGCTGACTTTAGTTGACTTAACGGACACAGGTGAAGCTGTTAACAAGACATTTCTGATTCTTACTAACAGTCCCTTTAACTATGGACAATCATGCGATTAATCGTGATTAAATATTTGAGTCGATTGACAGCTCTAGTTTATTGACATCCTCAAAAAAAAAATCTGATAAACGTAAATAAAACAAACAGGAAGAAGCTCCTGACTTCCTGCTTTCCCTCCGGCCTGCACCCTCCGATTGGAAGGTCACGCTGCCCCCATCACTGCTCTGCATTCCCCAAATCCCCCTCAACCCCCCCACCAGACTCTCCCAGACGCTGTTGTCTCTGTTGTCCAGACAACAACGAAGTAAAGCTGCAAGAATTTCTGCTTCAAACAAACTAAACTCCCCCCCCCCACCACCTCCACAACCCCCCCTTATAAATCCGTCACACGTACGGAGGAATGTGTCCGACTTATACGAAAAGAGGAAGCAAAATAAAACCCCTCCAGTTAGTTGGAACAGTAAACTAGTGACAACTTGAGAGATGTACTTCTGCTTTATCAGGAAGATGGAAGAAAGAGAGCATGAAGGAGGAGGAGTGGTGGGGTGGGGCAGCTGCAGAGAAGAGACGGGGGACCAATGGGGCTGCAGGAAAGCACCCCCGTCAATGACATGGCGCTCAGTGACCCCGCCCCCCCCGGGTGTAAAACAGTGTGTCTGTCAGTGACAGCTCAGACAATATGCTGGTGAGACACAGACAAGGAGTAAGTCCACACACACTCATGGAGACGGTTCATTGAGACAGACGGTTCACTGAGACAGACCCTCCGTGGACGGATTGATTCTCTGTGTGGACACGACCGCCTGTAAACATGGTGAGTGTCCTGCAGCTGACAAACACTACTTTCTGAATGATTTCTCGTCTCAGTTTTGTCTCTTGTATTGTGCACCGTTCTCTCGTCCAGAGGAATGTCCCTGCAGACCACCTGCTTGGATTTCACTTTAATTTGCGGTGTCAGCTATACGGCCTATTTCTACTCACACAGCCTCTCTGACCTGCTCTACTGTAGTCGGCTGTAACCTGACACACAGCTGAGAGGGAAACTTTACGAGCCTCATTAACACACCAGTCTTTAGAAGGACAGATCATCAGCTCAGGCTGCTCACTAACACATCATTGGAGGACGTTCGGCAGATGTTTGATTTCTTAAATGTTGCACATGGATGGGTTCATCTGATCAAACTGTTTCTGACCTCTAAACCTCGTTCACACTTGTTGCTGTGTGAACCTTTTTGTTTGAATGAACCTTTAGCGGTTGCTTGAGTTCCCTGTTCTCGCCTGTTGAAACTTCACGTTCTCAGTCCAGCTTGACGTCTCTTTAACCCTCAGCTGCTGTCACTCACTGGCCCGGATGAGCTGCTGTCACTCACTGGCCCGGATGAGCTGCTGTCACTCACTGGCCCGGATGAGCTGCTGTCACTCACTGGCCCGGATGAGCTGCTGTCACTCACTGGCCCGGATGAGCTGCTGTCACTCACTGGCCCGGATGAGCTGCTGTCACTCACTGGCCCGGATGAGCTGCTGTCACTCACTGGCCCAGATGAGCTGCTGTCACTCACTGGCCCAGATGTTCTGATGAAATATGGAGTTGAATTTTAAGTTTGATTATTTCTCGTTGGTGAACTTGTTTTCATGAAACTGTTTGCAGCTTCACCAAGACATGATCAGTGTGTGTTTGTGTGTGTTTGCAGCATTTTGTCTCTAGGAGTGGGTGTTTGTTGAAGGACAAACCCCCCCCCAGAGTAACTAGATGGACTGCCAGGTAGCCGCCAACAGATTATATTTAGTACAAGAAAATCAGAAAATGTTCTTCTGCAGTTTATCAACCAATTTATGTGATTGGTTGATTTAAAGAACAGACAAACTGCAGACCAGCACGGTCATTATTCCACCTGGTATCACGCCAAAGCATGTAATAGACCCGCCTGTCCACCAGAGGACAGTCAGTGTCACGTTTTGCCCGTAGACTGTATGTAAGAAGCGACGTAGTCCCTTTGACGTCACCATAGGTATGTTCACTACAGTTTTGAAGCCTCGAGTTCGGCATTTTTGGCGTTGCCATCTTGTTTTTTTGCAACCAGAAGTGACACGAGAGGGTGGAGCTAAGTACAACCGAGGCTAACCATGATGTTTTTCCTAAACCCAATTTATGCCAGGATCAGACTACAGGATGTGTTTGACGGTTCCGATGGTCACTATGTCAGATCAGACGATTGAGAGTCAGAAATTCTTGTCGTGACTCGGCCGCGTCACATGACGGACTACACGTCGGTCCCCTGTTCCGACAACACACACTCTCCCGGCACCGCCGTCTTAATATATACGGGCTTACCGGGGCTCAAGCCCCCCCCCCCCGAGCCCGACCATGTAAAGGGGCCCGACCATGTAAAGGGGCCCGACCATGTAAAGGGGCCCACGAGGCTCCGGGGGAAAACAATACAAATATAATTCACAGGGAGAAGAGAAAGCGGGGCGCTCAACGTGATGCTCCATAAACAAAGACGCAACGGCGGTGATGTTTTTACTCTTAACACGACCTAGATTGAATATCCTACAGCCATGTCCGACGTGTTTCCGTGACGGAACACGTCGTGGAAAGCAAAAAAAAAAATCAAACATGCCAGACTTTCTGTCGGACGTCGTGAGGTGTCCCAGACGCGGCGTCGGTTGTTGTGTACTACGACACACTACACGAGATAAAGCGATCGACTGTCGCACACGACACTCATTTATCGTTCCCGATCTGAGTTGACAGCCTACGGTGGCCGTGTCGGGCTGTAATCGGGCTGTAATCATGTAGTCTGAACCAGGCATAAGTGGTTTTGTTGGCCCCTGCTGGTGCTGAACCTTCATACATGCATGTAATATTCACGCCTCAGCGAGGCAAAACGTGACCCTGACACGCTATCCTCTGGTGGACAGGCAGGTCTATTACACACTTTGGCGTGATACCGGGTTGAATAATGTTTACTCAATGTTTACTGAGGTATTAAATCAAGTGAGAAGTAGACTCATGTTCTCAAAGACTTCTATAGAACCAGAGGAGTCGCCCCTTGCTGGCTGGTAGACAGGATGCAGGTTTAAGACTCTTCAGCGTTGGCTTTACTTTTCAGACCCGCAGGTTGGCGCCTGGTTTTGTCCCGCCGAAGCGTGAATATTAAACATGTGTATGAAGGTGCAGTACCAGCAGGGGGCAACAAAACCACTCACTTAGGTTTAAGAGAAACGTCACGGTTAGCCGTAAACTAAGTACAATTCGTACGGAAACACGTAACTTAATCACGGACAACACGTCACAATCGCCATTAATGTAACTTACAAAACAAAATAAAACACGGGTCTCCTGGTTGGAAGTCCTGTGTTTGTTGGACCAGGCCACCTCCCCTCCCACCTGTCATCAACTTGAGTCTTTCTCACTTTTTATTCTACGTCACCAGCTCTGAACGTAGCAGATTAACACGGATGCATTTACATCACAGTCAGTCCAGACTACGTGGCGTACAGAAAGCCAGAACGGCGTTCTTATTGCAAGCTTTTGCCTTACGCCTTTTCGTGTGACTGGGCTGCATTATTTATAATAATAATAATTGTATTTATACAGCACAAAAGCAAAAAGTGCTTTCCATAGACGGCATTAAACAATAAATTAAAAAAAACTTAAGAACAGCACGAAAGAAATTTACAAATAAATCCTCCAAAAGGTGGAACAAGTCAAAATATTAAAATAAACTTTAAATCTCATTATTTGTGGGTGGAAAAATGTTAAAAAGCCTCGACATGATTGATGTAATAAAGCGTAATTTTCCCAGGTCCTATCTGCAGCTCACAGTAGAGCGAGAGGATATGCATCATCCTGACGTTATTCCATGCAAAGCAACTCTGCAGCTGAGCTCATCTTATTCATCGCTTCTTTAAAACACACAGACTGGTTTGGTGGGTGACTAACGGTCGCTTTAAGCAACCTCATTTCCGTTCTATAAGGTTGTTTTGTATTGGAATTTATTCCTTTTTTTAGTTCATTGAGAGCTATTTCTGGGCCGCCTCGTGTGCTGCTGTCTGTTTTAATCATCTGAGAGCAGCAGTCAGTAGACAGTCATGAGGGTTTATAACACAGCGGGAGGCTGGCATGGAGAAGTGGCAGCATCCTCACAACATCCCACTCCGGGAAGTTCAAATAAGTTTAATTCTCCATCTGTCCTGTGTGTTCTCCAGACAGCTGTCCATGTGTTTAACTGCTGAGGATTATTCATCGACCTCATCGTTCATCATGTAAGGATATATGCCAGTTGAGCTATATAGGCTCCTGAGTATGAAAACACAATTAACTGAGTCAATGGCAGGCGTCACCCTTTTGACGCCTGCCATCAACGGCACAATTAGCCTCTTTTTATTCTACGTCTCTAGCTCTGAGCGTAGCATATTTACACGGATGCGTTTACACTGCGGTCACTATAGACCACATGGCGTACAAATGGCATGCCTAAAGCAAGAACAGCGTTCTTATTGCATTTTTTTGTCTTGCGTATTGTCAATCATACACCTTCTCATGCGACCGGCCTTCATTATGTGCCATCGCTTGTTATCACTGCCTCTGCTGTCGCTTTGCTACGACTTTGCAGGGATAAAACATCGCTCCATAGCACCAATCATGGTCAGATGTCCTGCAAATCTGACTGTGTTATAAACACATACATTAACATAAAGGTTAAAGCAGTGTATCGCCAAATTGCCCCTATTTGTTTAACGTTATTAAAATGTTGTCTCATCTTTATATGTTTAATGTAGCAGCATTAAATTCCCAATAGGTAAAGATCCTGTTAGTGTCTGTGCAGGGAGAAAGACTGAAACAAACCACTGGTTGGTCTGACCATAAGTCAACAACCTCAACACGCTCCTTAACGCTGTAAATGTAGCAGCTACAAGTAAAGCAGCACAGTGACCACACGGCGAATACATACCACTGTGACAGAAGGCAGAAGACGAGACTGAGGAAGTGTGAGTATAAATAAAAGCAGAGTGTGAGCGGTGAGATAAGTTCCTGCCGTGGAGCAGCGAGCCGGCTGTTATCTGCTGCTTCTCACCCTGTCGGTTACAGTCCCACCTCTGGGAAACACATCTCACAGTATTACTTCTAATTCTGTTTAACATCTTGTTTTAACTCCAACCTGAAGTCCAACACTGAAATAAAGCTGAATCAGCTGAACGAGTTGGCCGTCTTTCATACTTCTCTAAAAACCTTCTGGCAGCTGCAGCGCTGCTCTGATCTCCGTCACTGCTCGTTGAACGTGGTCCATTTAGTTCCACTCATGATCACTAGTAGTGAACTCTGCAGCCTTAACTGTGGTTCAGCTGTGTGATATACTGTGTTTAATACGGTAACTTACTAGTTTACAACATTTAATTCAACAAACAGTAACAAAATAATCTAAGATCAAAGGTTCACTTACTAGATTTTGGAGCTTTCAACCACACATCACAGTCTTCCTTTGTTCATATGTTAAAGCCATAGACTATATAAGAAGTGGACGTAGTCACTGTGACGTCACCGTTTGTGGACCGCTGTTTTCAAGCCTCCAGTTCGGCATTTTGGCCGTCGCCATCTTGGTGTTTGGTTTCGGCCATCGCCATTTTGGTTTTGGCCGTCGCCATCTTGGTGTTTGGTTTCGGCCATCGCCATTTTGGTTTTGGCCATCGCCATCTTGGTGTTTGGTTTCGGCCATCGCCATCTTGGTTTTTGGTTTTTGGCCTTTGCTATTTTGGTTTTTGGTCGTCGCCATCTTCATTTTTGGCTTTTGGTTTCGGCCATCACCATCTTGGTTTTTGGTTTTGGCCATCGCCATCTTGGTTTTTGTTTTTTGGCCTTCGCCATTTTGGTTTATGGTCGTCGCCATCTTGGTTTGGTGCAACCAGAAGTGACACGAGAGGGTGGAGCTATGTACAACCGAACGCTGAATAAGACATTTTTAGGAGACCAAAACGTTATAGTTAAATTAGCTTAGATGCTATTTGCTTGGCAGCGCAGTTACGGCTGCACTTCGCCCTTTGTGGATGCTTTGAGAATTGCACGGCTTCTTTTTGTCTTATTTGTGCCGATTTAGCCGCCACAAAAGCTGCGTTATCACTTTAAGAATTCGCCCGAGTATTGATTTGACAAATAGTACGTGTTATTGCTATAAATCAAACAGACGTATTTATTTTAACATTAACAGTCCAAAGAACTGATGGAAGAACATCAACATTACATCAGTTCACCATCTCATAGTGTTTAGTTTTGAAACATATCAAGTCCAGTCTTTGTTTGGTTAGTCTTCTATAGTAATAAGAAGATTAGCTGTCTACGTGGAATGTCCACTAAACGGTCGTAGGAAGGTTTCATCACTCGTGTGCGTTTGTTTATGAGATTTTGACATAGTTCTCACCAGTTCCCATACAGGAAATACCAGGGCAGCTGCAGCGAGTCGGTGTCACTGCCACGGAGCCGGAGTTAGTCTCCGCAGCCTCCTCCTGGATCTGTTTGGGTTGGAGAGAGCGTTGGCAAAGGTGATTTTTCCATGGAGCACATCTGAGGATCATATGAGATGATAAAATTGATCGACCAGGAATGAATTCCCAACATGTCAGAGAATAATTTACCAAATCTGTCTCCCGGTGTTTTTCCTTCTGTTTATCCCAGTCCCCCGCCCCCGCCCCCGTCTCTGTATCTAAGATACTGTGGGAACGTCTAATATGTCATATTTACAGGCTGACTTCCTGTCCACATTCAAGAAAAGAGATTATCTCAACTATGTGCTCTGCTAACTCTAACACCGCTCCGTCTGGGAACATTCTTCTGAGTTTTACTGAAGTTTTAATCGTGTGTGACAGATTGGTTCACCGCCACCGTGGGTGTTTTGCGCCGGGCCCGGCATGTGTCTGGATGTATAATGGATGAGGCGCTGACCTGACCCCCGGGGTTGTGCCCGGGCTGTCAAGGGCCAAAAGGTCAGAGGGAACCAAGGGGCGTCGTTCCCACACTGGGAGCCACTTCCTGGACTGGTTCCTGTTCCAGTGGCTCTCTGGGATGGATGATGTTATTCTGTTGATGAAGTAGTGCGTCTCTTCAGGTGCTCTCTGATTTTATGGGAAAAAGTTTACAATTACCAAACAGCTCTTTCAAAAAATAGGGATTTCCATTCTTTAGAATTTACAAAATATCTGATTAATGCACGTCAATGGCTGCAGAATAATGAGATGAATTATTACAGTTTCAGTGAGTCACTTAAAAACTATTTTGATAATCAATCACTTATTTCTTTTACAAATGAAAAAACATAACTTTGCTCACTTTAATGCTCTCGACAGTTTGATGCTACAGCCTGACCTGGTCCGACCAGCAGCTGGTGTTAGACATCTTTAGGTAAATACTACTGAATAACTGAGTCAGTTCATGGGCGGATTATTAGACATTAAGGGTTCCTGGGCACAGACATGCAAAGGGCTCCACAACCTCTCCTACAGAGGAGTAAGACACACAGACTTTATAGTTCAGCCTCTTTTTGTTGTTGTTTTCAGTTTCTTTGAGGTTGTTTTACGTCTGTTTGTAGTCATTTTGTGTCTCTTTGAGGTTGTTTTACGTCTGTTTGTAGTCATTTTGTGTCTCTTTGAGGTTGTTTTACGTCTGTTTGTAGTCATTTTGTGTCTCTTTGAGGTTGTTTTGAGTCTCTTTGTGGTCTGTTTGAGTCCCTTCCTGGTTGGTTTGTGTCTCTTTGAGTGACATTTTGTAGGTGAAGGCCAGCGGGGGGGCCTGACACGTTGGGCCCGTTCAGTTTACTGACTTTATGAGTCAGTTCTCTGACTTCATGACTCACCTCCTCCTGCTTGTGCTACTGTTACAGAACCATTTAGCATTTAGCATTATCTCACCATGTGCTCTTGTGGACACAGTGGAGTTACGTAGTCCGGCTTTATCAAGCAAACACTTTTCAGCTTCTCAGATGTGCACTTTCTCTGTTTTATATCATGTGAATTGAATGTCTTTGGGTTTTGATGTGTTGGTTGGACAAATAAGTGATTTGAAGACGTCACCTTGGAGGTCCGGAGAGTGTTGATGGACATGTTTCACTGTTTCACTGTTTTCTTTTTGTTTTTTATACTAACCAATGAATCAATCAGTTGCAGTCCTACTTGAGTGTTTGGTGTCAGTTTGACATCATGTGACTGCGAGTTAAAAATACATCGTCATGAAAACAATAATCCAGCGTCGTATTGAAGTAGCTTCATTTGGCCCGAGGCGACTTATTGCCTGAACAGAAGCTTTTGAAAGCATTTCTTGCGTTGCGTCCGGCAGGCCGACGTTAATCTGTGAACAGGATGGAGAGAGAGAGAGAGAGAGAGAGAGAGGGGGGGGGAGAGAGACGGGAGAGGCAGAGACAGCTGTTCTGTTAAAGTGCTGAAGGCCAGCTGTCAGAAGGCTGATCTGCACAAGCAGGCGTGTGTCAGGAATCCAACAGAGTCACAGCTGAACCTGACTTTGTTACTGTACTCAGTTGGTCGACATGCAGACCAGGATCAGTAAACACGACCAGTGGCCTCAATTCACTGGGTATATATATCAGATCGGGGTAAAGCGTCACCAATAATCAGGTCACATGTGGTTTAAATGTCATTTGTGGCTGCTGAAACTCTGCAGGCTTTTCTTAACACACACACATACACACACACACACACACACACACACACACACACACACACACACACACACATACACACACACACATACACACACACAAATATCTTATTCTCATGACCTGGATGAAACTCAGTGTGAGTGTAACGCAGGCGGAGCTCGTAGTGATGATCATGAAACCGATCAGATGTCATCGAGAGTACGCTGATGATTCCAGGAGAAAGTACAACAACGTAAATCTTGGCGGTGCGCTCGCTGGCTGTCATTTGACCCGATGTATTTCACTTGCATGTCTGTAGCATGACCCCGAGGATTAGGCAGAGGGTTGGTGTGTGTGTGTGTGTGTGTGTGTGTGTGTCAGTGTGCTCCACAGGCCTGCATCCCAACAGGTGCTGAGCGTGTTGGACTCTGATGGTGAATGAGCTCTTTGTTGTCGATGATTCACCCTCAGAGAGCACACACACACACACACACACACACACACACACACACACACACACACACACACACACACACACACACACACACACACACACACACTCATCAGCTGAGGGGGGTGTATTTGTTTTGTTGAGGGTCTGTCTGTATTATTCCTGTAGTGTCGTGTCCATCTCTTTATACATGCCAGTGAGGGAATGTAACCGACTACTTTTACTCAGGAACTTTTTTTACTTTTTTACTTTTACATTTAAAGGGACTGTTTGTAAGAATCCTAAATGTGTTGTTAACAGCTTCACCTGTGGTCGTTAAGTCAACTAAAGTCAGCGTCCTGTTGCTGGCGCTTGTGCTCGCTCTACATAGACATGAAGGAGCATCGCTCAACACAGTGAGGAGACACACGTCAGCTAAAAGTACAATATCACTCTATATTCCAGCTGCTTGGCAGTAATGTTAGCTGACCAGACCAAGGTCTCTCCATGAATCAATGCTGATCCTAGTGTTGGCTTTTCCCGCCTCGGCCTCCCGACCGCGGCCGGAGGGAACGGGGGAGACGCCGGAGTTTTGGTCGGAGACGATAACGTTTCTCTCTGCGGAGCCCCGTCACTTCACAAGACACGGGAAACCTCTGTTGGTCTGGAGGAGCTGCAGCAGTTATTTCTGCACAAACGTCCACTGAACATTCACTAGATATTCTCAGAGCTAAACTAACTCTTCTGCAGTGTGGAGTGAGCAGCATGCACGTGAGAGGTGGAGAGAGAGAGAGAGAAGGAGCGCGGTGTGTGAGTGAAGGCAGACAGAGGAGCAGAGGAGCAGAGACTCCGGTCCTGGAGACCAAAGCTACGGTCTCCCCCGCGTCCTCCGACCGCGGCCAACACTGTTTAACAGCTTCACTAGATACAACCAAGAGGTTTTGGTGCTTCACTGGAGTTTGTGTTGGAGTCTGAGTCTGAACAGCGGAGACACACGAGAGACCATGAGACACCGACCAGCAAGGATTTATACCTGGAAGAAGTTACAAACAGTCCCTTTAAAGAGAGGCGAAGTCCCGCCCCATCCGGTGTCCCCAATGGGACCTTATTTTGGAAAAGATATATGTACGGTAGTCTATGGCGAGAGACAAATAATTTTTCATCTTGGTTCTTTGCAACCAGCAGTGACTCGTGAGGGTGGAGCTAAATACAACCGAACACTGAATAAGACATTTTTAGGCGACCAAACATGTTCTAATTAACTTTGATGAAGTGAAAACACACTGTGAAAGGGTTAAAGTTGTAATAAATCAAGAGGGAAGTAGGCTCATTTTCTCAGAGACTTCTATACAACCAGATGAGTCGCTCTGTGTTGTGCATCACATCTCAGCTGACTGTAACGTTGCTCATCTGTTAGTGTCACATTTCGCGTGAGAACTGAAAAGGTGATGAGATAAGTGTGCTCATCTGTGTTTCTGTGGTTTTGAGACACATTTCCAAAGAAGTAGAAGGAAATTAGCTCATTGTCAGTCAGTGTATTTTTGGAGTGATGACAGAGGATGCTCGCCAGCCTGCAAGAGGAAGAAGAAACATCATTTAGCTCGACGCAGAAAGTAGGAAGTGAAAAGAGAGAGAGAGAGAGAGAGAGAGAGATGTCACATTCAGAACAAAAAGAGATCTACTGTTTTCACAATCACTTTAACGATGAAGGAAAGAGTGACTTTACGACAACGATTTGTGTTAATCGTGATTTAGAAAATTACTTTGTGCAATTTTTCTTCGTGAATGTGACGACGACTCAACTTGCAGCAACATTTTGCAAAAGTGGAAATGTTGTCATCGGCCTACAGCAGCAAAAGAAATGCACCGTTTCAAGTAAATACTTCCATCTAAATGTGGATCTTTATGTTCAAAATACAATCTATGAAACTGAGCAGAGACCTGCTGCACATGGAGGTCTTTGTTCTTTCGTTTAAAGGGAGACACTCCAGGCAAAAACATAGTTTTTCATTCACTGGTCAATTTAGAGATATTGAGCTATTTGGCTTCCATAACACGTCTTCTCTCAGACTAGTGGAAAAAAAACATCCTAAATACACATTCAGCTGTTTATTTTACTACTTTGTTTATATGTGTCTGTAGATTTCTGCTAAATTCACCAACAGTTACCATTAGATAACGCCTCCTAATCTTTATTTCCTGTGTTCTTTTATTGTAGAACAAACTGGCGAAGGCTCTGTACGACAACACCGCCGAGTGTGCAGACGAGCTGGCTTTCAGAAGAGGGGACATCGTCATGGTGATGGACCAGAACGTGGCGGGCACCAGCGGATGGTGGATGTGTTCTCTGTACGGACGCCACGGTCTGGCCCCCGCCAACCGACTGCAGCTTCTACCGCAAACCTGTGGAACCGCCGCGGGCCCGTTAGGCCGCGACATCAACAAACACAAAGTGACCGAAGCTGAAACCGATGCTCAGAATATCTACCAGATCCCCAGCGTCCCCCGACCCTCCAGCAGCCCGGCATACGAACGCATGGACGTCATCTACAAGATCCCATCCACTCCGACGTCGGCTTCAAAAATCTCTCCAGCACTTAGGCTCAGCACAGAGAACCCGGAGGGAAACAAGGTACACATTGTTTTTTCCACAAGTCTCATCTTCAACCTCTTATCCGGGGTCGGGTCGGGGGGGCAACAGCTCCAGCAGGGGACCCCAAGCTTCCCTTTCCCGGGCCACATTAACCAGCTCTGACTGGGGGATCCCGAGGCGTTCCCAGGCCAGGGTGGAGATATAATCTCTCCACCTAGTCCTGGGTCTTCCCTGTGGCCTCCTCCCAGCTGGTCGTGCCTGGAACACCTCCCAAGGGAGGCGCCCAGGGGGCATCCGTACTAGATGCCCGAACCACCTCAACTGGCTCGCAAAGGAGTAGCATCTCTACTCCGAGTCCCTCACGGATGACTGAGCTTCTCACCCTATCTCTAAGGGAGACGCCAGCCACCCTCCTGAGGAAACCCATTTCAGCCGCTTGTACCCGCGATCTAGTTCTTTGGGTCCTGACCCAGCCCTCATGACCAGAGGTGAGAGTAGGAACGAAGATTGACCGGTAGATCGAGAGCTTTGCCTTCCGGCTCAGCTCTCTTAAAGCCAATGCGATACCGCCCCCCCCGCCCCCAGTTCCATCGTCCCCTCACTCGTGAACAAAGACCCCGAGGTACTTGAACTCCTTTTTTTCTACAAGTATTGAATAAAAAGCTAAATGTAGATGTTAGTCTGTCTGTTTGTCTGGGGTCAAAGTTTCCCTGGGAAGTGTTCATGATTAGAGGCTGCTGCAGAAATGCAACGCTGTGAACCCCCTGCTGGCAAAAGAGCTTACAGATGGGGACCGGGGGCCTCTCCGTGGGACAGGCATGCAGCAGCGGGGTCTTTATGGGCCTATAAAAGACCAACAGACACAGACTTCAGACACTTTTAACTGCAAACAGCAGCTCTTGCCGCCAGGGACCCCAGAAAGACAGAAGTGTCTGTACGGGTGCAGAAAGGTGGGGAGAAATAAACCCACATGTTCACCATTTCCTCTCCTGCTCCGGGGGGGGAGTCCTGTTCCCCTTCTGCAGTAGCCACCTTATATCCAATGAGCAGCATGGTTTCTGTTATAGAGCTGCGTTAATTGGCATGCATGACGGGGTTCTCCGGCCCTCTCGAGGGGCTTCAGAGCAAACACTGTCCCCATTAATGTGTGTGTGATGCAGAGGTCAGCGAGGTAGACGCAGCTCTGATCAAAGTGTTACAGCCTGTCTGTCTCGTCTGCAGCCTCCGTTCTGCAGCGTGGGGTCCAGTCCGCCGGGGGAGGTTTACGACGTCCCGAACCAAACAAGACCAGCTCCTCTCGTCAAAGTGAGCTCCTGATAATAAACACAACAACATGCATCAGACGTAGCCGGAGACATCCGACCGCCTCACTGTTGTTGTGATGTTCTCATTGCAGGCATCAACGACTCCGAGACACACGCCACGAAAACACTCACTGATTCCAGTAACGACGCTGGAAAAGAGATTTGACTCGCCGGAGAGTTTAAGGTGCAGCAGTCCAGGAGACTCTTATGTAAGTTTCAGACATTTAGAGGGATTAATGAGACCCACTTAGACCTGTTTTGGTCTTTTTTTAGTTTGGTGCACAGGGTCTTTAGGGGGGATCCATTTAGGGGGGACACATCCTGAGGGTGCAAAGACTTTTGTCTTTGCCTTTTTTTATTCTCCTCAGCTTTTAATTGTATTCAACCACATATTTTAGCAGAAAGGCTGAAGAGCATCCACAATATTGATCCTGTCCTCATATCCTGGCTGATGGACCTTTATCTGAGAGGTCGCAACGTGTGAGAGTTAACTATGTTTTATCCAATGTTCTTTTTTCCTCCATTGGATCGCCGCAGGGCTTTATTTGTTTTATATACAAATGAGTGCCAAACTCAACACTCGAGGCGACATGTCCTTAAGTTCGCTGATGATTCGGTGATCGTGTCTCTCCTCAGTAATGACGACCCTGATCACGGCCCGGTAGTGTCAGAATTCAATGACTGGTGTAGGACGTCCTTTTTAAATAGAAATGTGTCCAGAACAAAATAGATGATAGTAGATTTCAGGCATTGAGGGATTTGTAGGTGAGGAGGAGGGTTTTGTAGGTGATGCGGGACTTGACCGGGAGCCAATGGAGGTGGATGAGGGTCGGGGTGATGTGCTGCCAGGGCTTGGTGCGGGTGAGAACCCTGGCAGCTGTGTTCTGAACATACTGGAGCCGGTCCAAGGCTTTGCTGGGAACCCCGGACAGAACTCCATTGCAGTAGTCCAGACGGGAGGTGACGAAGGCGTGGATGAGGGTTTCTGCCACGGAGTCAGAGAGTGATTGCCGGAGACGAGTGATGTTTTTTAGGTGGAAGAAAGCGGATTTGGTGATGGACTTGATGTGAGACTGGAATGAGAGAGTCAGGTCCAGGATGACACCCAGGTTGCGGACTTCCGAGGTCTGGGAGAAAGAGCAGCCGTCGACGTCCAGATGTAGACCTCCAACCTTCCGGAGCAGGGCCTTGGGAGCCACGACCATGAGCTCTGTTTTGTTGCTGTTGAGTTTTAGGAAGTTAGATGACATCCAGATTTTGATTTCATGCAGGCAGTTTACAAGTGACTGTGGGGGTAGCTGGGTGGATGGTTTGGTGCTAAGATACAGTTGTGTGTCGTCAGCATATGAGTGAAAGCTGAGACCGTGGTGAGACCTTCTCTTTTATTAGCTGGTATGGGTTGCTTTCCCTCAAAAACAGGAATAGGTTGCAGGGTATGGTCAAAGTGTTGCAGGCACCCCCCTCAATGACTTGACTTCTCTGATCCAGAGCAGGACCTTGAAGAAGGCTCAGGTGGTCCTAGCTGATCCTAGCCATCCTCTGTCCGATGAGTTCAGGTTGCTCCCGTCAGGCCGCAGATACAGTTTGCCTAAATGTAGGACCGATAGGCTCAGAAATTCTTTTCTTCCTACTGCCATTGGTTTCCTTAACAATGCCTTGTAATGTGTTATGTTGTAAGCTTTTGTATTTATTGCCTTTAATCGGCTATTTATTGTGTTTATATTGTTGTGTGATGGCTTTGTGGTACTGCTGACTGGACAACAAATGGCCCGGGGGGATAATAAAGTTTTCCTTGACCTTGACCTTTGTTCTTGTGTATAGGTGTATGCGGTTCCACCACCTTTGCCTCAGGACCCAAACTACGACATCCCCGTTCCCTCGGCCACAGAGGCCCAACAGACAGTGACGGGTGGATACTGCACCCTGCCCAGCCCCCGCAAGCCTGAATGGATTTATGATGTGCCGGTAGGTCCTGAGAAACTAAGTCCACCCCCGGGCTCCTACGACACCGTGCCCTCCCCCGCCGCTTGCCATCAGCTCTATGACACTCTCCCAGCGCGTGCTTGGCCCGTTCAAAGAGGCAGTCCGATCTCCTCGCTTTACGATATACCAAAACCCAATTCACTCGACATGCCGAGTCCACCCAAAGTGCTGCCGAGGCTCCCGATTTATGACAAGCCCCCGACCCAGAGGCTTACAGAAGAGTTGGTGTACGCGGTTCCACCCCAGGAGGAACCCGTCACTCGGGTCCTCGGCGACCCCTCCAGTGATCACATACCGCTAGAGTGCAGGGGCGACTCCAGCAACGCTCATGAACTCCGCAGAGTGCGTCTGCAGCGAATGAGGAACTTCCTGGCCTGCACGTCTTTCCGTGACCTCCCTGAGAGCGTGGAGTTGCCGGTGCAGGAGGACGACGGGCGAGGCCGAACCCTCCGTCTCTCTGCGGCGGACAGTCAGAGAATCAGCACGGCGTCCAGCTCTTCCACCAGCTCCTGTGACTCTCTGGCTCTGAGCTCGTCCTCTCCAGAGCCCCTGAGGGAAGTGACGCTCGGCCAGGACGAGGCCTGCCGCAGACTCCTGGACCTGCAGGAGTCCGTCTGCAGGGCCGTCCCCCGTCTCATGGACTTCGTCAGCAGCCACTGGAGGAGCAGAGAGCATCTGGAGAAACACCTGAAGGAGGTCAAAGAAGCGGCGGAGGGCATCGCGTGCTCTCTGACGTGCTTCCTGAACTTTGCGCTGGACGTTAAGGGCAACGCCCGCCGTCTGACGGACGCCAACCTTCAGACGAGGCTCTACAAACAGCTGTCCATCGTAGAGGACTCAGGTGTGATCTTACAACAAACGGTAGGCGCTCTGAACATGGCGGGCTGGCCCCTCAATACGCTCTGTCAGGACCCGGGGCAGGTCCAGACACCTGACCAGCTGGAGCGCTTCGTTATGGTGGCGCGCACCGTTCCAGAGGACGTCAAGCGCCTCGTGTCCATCATCAACGCCAACGGCAAGCTTCTGTTCAGAGCCCCTCAGAAAGCTCCAGATCCTCTCAGCACCGCGACTCAGCCAGAGACGAAGACAAGTCCTGATGGAGGCGAACAAAGAGAGGACTCGGTGGAGGACGACAACGACTACGTAGAGCTACAGGTGAACGCTTCTAATCCTCTGAGTCCTTATATATAATATACGTTACTATGGCAACTGAATGATGAACTTTGAACCAAAGCATATTTAATAATGTAACTAATTCATTTGATTTTTTTCTTCAGACTAAGAATGATTTTGAGAAGCAGCAGAAGGAAGTTCAGAAGGAACCAAAAGAAAACGTCTCCAACAAGGTTCAGGTCAGTCACATGAAGTCCATGAGCCTGACACACAAAATGTGGTCGTCGTACCACTTTGGAGGGACGAGGTCTCATAGTGATTTTTTTAAAGGTTCATGTCCGTAGTGTTGGAAAATGCATGACAGCATTGCAGCAGTGGTAGCTTTCTATGTGCTATCACTCCTTTTTCATCCCTCCATCATTACAATCTTTCCATCTTTTTTTGCCATTTTACACATAGATCCAGAATAAAGGTCAAATTCTCTTGACCTCAATGTGATGACAATGTGACCGATGGATAGATTATAGTCTTAGCTTTACAACGATATATGACTTCATGATATTGTGTGTTGGTTCCCCTCTATGTGTAAAATGGCAAAAAAAGATAGAACGATTGTAATGATGGAGGGATGAAAAAAGGAGTGATAACATATAGAAAGCTACCACTGCTGCAATGCTGTCATGTATTTTCCAACACTACGGATATAAATCACTATGAGACCTGGTCCCTCCAAAGTGGTAGGACCAGCCCCCCTGGATGAAGGACTAACAGGATCTGTTCCTACTTAAAGGGCAAGTCCGTTATATTTAATGTTTTTTTTTTGTTTTACGCAGACGGACCCGCCGTTTAATGAGCATGACAAAAACAAAAAACACGTTTGCCTCTTAGAAAATGTGATTTTTATATATCCATCGACAAAATCGCTATACAGGATTTAAGGCTTTCCTCGTAGTCAGATAAAGACAGGAAACACTGCAGAGGACGTAATAAGTCATAATATTTGTCCCATTTCTCCGCCGCTCAGGCTGAAAACAAGCGTCACTCCTCTGAGTCCGGCGGCGGCGGCGGCGGCGGCGGCCCAGAGGAACATCGACTGGCCTCCCTGTCGGAGCACTGCCGGCTTTACTTCGGCGCCCTCCAGAAGGCCATCGGGGGGTTCGTGGGCAGCCTTCGGGACGGCCAGCCGCCGGAGAAGTTCATCTCGCAGAGTAAGCTGGTGATCATGGTGGGCCAGAGGCTGGTGGACACTCTGTGCAGGGAGGCCCAGCGTGGAGGCTCCTCCCAGAGCCTCCTCTGTAAGAGCAACCACCTGTGTGCTCTCCTGAAGCAGCTGGCCGTGGCCACCAAGAAGGCGGCGCTGCACTTCCCCGATAAACAGGCGCTGCACGAGGCTCAGGAGTTTGCAAAGGAACTGGCCCAACGAGCACAGCACTTTCGGATATCGCTTGACCTCTGAGCGCGTAGAGGTCAAACGTGTTGATGTGTTTGTACAGAAAAAAGACATTTTGGTTTATTCATCATCGGTTTCCTTTTTCACTCACGACGTCGTATTCAAGCTTCACTAACCAAGAAGATCATCACGTTCTGCTGGTTGTTCTCAGAATGAATGCAGCTACTGCTTATTAATATGTTAATAATATTAGAAAAGAAATCGCAGGACGAGCAGAACAATTTGTATTTTGTACTATTTAGAATAAAAGACTAAATTGCACATTTAGGAAACTCTACTTAAGCCAATTTTAAAATGCAATTTAAAATATAAAATAATTTGTTTTATATAATTTACAAAAAAAAATGTATTCTCTGAATATTGTTTTGTTATGTGGATTTATGTATTTTATTACTTCATTGTGTATACTCTCCAGGGTAGTAGTTTGATACTTTTTTATGAATATCTATGTAAATATTCTGAAAATAAAATGTGTTATGCATTCCCGAACAACACGTTGGATTTTTATTGATATTAAAATGAAAAAATTAAAACGTGTTACGTTATTTTGTGAATCTGAGATTTTGAGAATAAAGTCATAATATTACGAGAAAAAAGTCGTAACTTTACGAGAAAAAAAGTCCTAATATTATGAGAATAAAGTCAGAATATTATGAGAATAAAGTCACAATATTACAAGAATAAAGTCACAATATTATGAGAATAAAGTCATAACTTTATGAGAAAAAAGTCCTAATATTACAAGAATAAAGTCACAATATTATGAGAATAAAGTCACAATATTACAAGAATAAAGTCACAATATTATGAGAATAAAGTCACAATATTTTGAGAATAAAGTCACAATATTATGAGAATAAAGTCACAATATTTTGAGAATAAAGTCATAACTTTATGAGAAAAAGCCCTAATTTTACAAGAATAAAGTCATAACTTAACGAGAAAAAAAGTCGTAATATTACAAATTTTGTAATAACATAAAATTATGACTTTATTCTCGTAATATTACGACTTAATGAAAGTGAAATAGTGAATAACTGGAGTTTAATAGTGTGATTTGTTTTTGCTCATTGCAGAGGAAATGATCTTTTCCACTCGACCGCCTCCACAGCGGTCCGAACAGGAACTCAGGGGTTGGTGGAGTTTTACTTAACTCTTTAATGCACACAATGTTATTTACAGTTAACCTTTTTACACCCACTTCACCTCCGGAACAGCACTATGTGAACTTCTCACCTTCAGATTGTTAGTACTATGAAAAATTGAATGAATATGAACTTGTGATCATTAAAATAATCCAGATACACCAACAGCAAACGCACAACTAAAACCTTAAATATGAGGTTACTCCCTACTTTAAAGGCACTGTGGCAGTCCATCAATCAAACTTTATTTATATAACTTTATTTATATAGCACCTTTCAAACAAGTCAAAGTGCTGCACAGATGATTGACAAAAATGTAGTGTGTTAAAAAATGGATTTAGAGACTAATGCACACCAAAACAACCAATATAAAAGTCCATTGTAATAATAATAAAATATAAATAAAATACAAGGAATTAAAAATAACAATAAAAATAAATAAATAAAAATTATGAAACTACACAAAATAAGCAGATTTTATTAAAATGATCAGCAATAAAATGTTGATTAAACAAAATAGAGTAAAATAAACACTAAAATGATGATGATAAATAAAATAAGTATAAACAATAAAACCAGAAAACTATAAAACACTATATAAAAGCCAGACTAAATAGATGGGTTTTTAGTTCATGTTTAAAAATATCAATATTTCCAGCAAATTAATAAATCCTTGCAAGCTTTATGTCCACATTTAGTGTTTAGTGAGTGTTAAAGAGTTAAAAAACGTCATTAAACTTTAGTTTTTTAACCCTTTGAACCCTGATTATATTATAGATTGTATTATATGGTTGCTTTTGAGCCACATTTAATAAATTGTATTGTAAACTTTACTATTGTCTTGCAGGTTCAGTTTTCATAGTCATTACTGTAATGAAACAGACCAGACGGCCGGTCCCGTTGATTACAGTCCTGTCTGCACTACTGCGTTAAACATCAAAATACCAAGTGTTGTTAAGCTCACAGTAAAATATTGCAGAATAAGAAAGTATAAATATAATCACAACACAATGCAGTGATACATGTTGGTGGGATAAAAGCAAATACATGAAATGGACACGAGTATAGTATAGAGTCTGGGAGTCAGAGCAGGTTTGCAGATGTTGGTGTGCAGTAAACACATTCATTCATCAGGGCTTCAGTCTGCTTCCTTAGTTAAAGGTATGTTGCTCTGTGTCACTATTAGATCTCCTAACTGGCTGAGATGATGAGAAAACACAGTTTGACAGTTCCTGGTTGTCTGCTGCCCTCTAGCAGTCCTGTCTGGTATGATTTTATTTACATGTTTTTGTTGCTTTTTTCAGGCTGAATGACTTTCTGATTATCAACACAGGACATGACTGATCATTTAAGGAAATATGTGTGTATATTTTTACATCACAGTCACATTATTTATCTTCTCATAGAGTTACAATTTTATAAAGGTAGTTGTAAATCTAAATGTTCTGGACTGACACACGATGAGGAGAAATACCCGGAGATGATTCAGGTAAAAGAGAAGGTGAAACTACCAAACTGTTGGTTGATTGTTTTGCACTAAAAGTCTGAAGGTAAACCGGTGACCTCTGACCTCTGACCCCTCCACCACAAATCAGGAAACAAACCCTCAAACACAAAGACTCAAACTGGTCAAGATAGTTCACATCCAGCCTTTTGGAAGGAATCCCCAGTTCTGCTGGACATACAGTAACACTGTAGGCTGTTAAAGAGTTATAGCACTTTGCACTGTTGGCCACACCCACCAGTCATTTCCCATCATCTATAAATAAGTAAAAAAAATAACTTAAGAAAAGCAAAAATGAAACTCCATTATAGCAATTAGCTGCAGTTAGTGGATGTTGTCTGCATTGTGCAGTTGTATAAATCACTTGTTCCCAACCTCGGGGTCCTGACCCCCACTCCAAAGGTCAAGGGTCGCCGAAGCTTCTGATTTTAAAGGGGGTAAGACAACTTTAAAAAAAAAGATCCATATGAAGTTGGCTAATATCTCAGCATTTCAATCATTTCTGTGAATACAATTTAATGAAATAGATATTTTTAAAGTTGGACACTGAATTTGTCAAAACAAAATAAGCCTATTAAATATGTATGATGGTTAAAAATAAAAACAAAATACACAATACAGATATTTGTATTAAATGTACCTAAAAATAACTGATCTCTGATGCAACATTCACAGGAAATAATCTGATCAAAATCCATCCAAATCGCTCGTTTTACAAAAACGTCCTGCAGTTATTGCGTTCACTATTTGGGATAATTGTACAGTTTATCAGTACCGTTATTGTTATGCACTGAATATAATATGAAATATAAACATAAAATGACACTTAGTCAGTTTATTCATTGATAGAAAAGGATCCCCTATAAGGAAAAAGGTTGGGAGCCACTGATCACAGAAAAACATCACACAGTTATTTCTTTGACAAAGTCGTATCCACCGTCAATAATGATGTCATTTACTAGCTTTTTTTAAGAATTTTTTTATTGTAAAAATGATTAAGCATCAAATTAATGTATGGTACCAAGGCAGGCATGTCTCTGCTCTTATTAGGCTAATACAGTCACCGTTATATCAGGACAAATGGTGATTATAATAAACTCTAAAAGATAATAAAATTAAATTAAAAAAAGACAATCATATAAATAATATAAATAATAACTTAACGGAGAAGGCAGGCAATAAATTACATTTCTTCAAAAAATCATCTTGTATTGAATTAAATATATTAGCACATTTCTTATTGTTTATAATTTTGATAGACTCATCGAACTTTCTAAATTCAATTCTGAAGGGTTCAAGATTCAAGATTTCAAGCCCTTTATTGTCATCGTGTAGTACAACGAAATTAGATTGTGACAATCCCATAGGTGCTAACGAAAAAATAATACAATATAAAAAGAGATAATACAATATAAATATAAAAAATATAAAAGATAGTACAATATATAAAAATAAAGGATGTATATTGGTGAGATGCCAGTTTTGTCAGATTATTGCACAAAGTGTCCATCAGATAATTATTGCACATGTCAGTAAACATGTCAGTAAACAGATTCATATTGCACATTGATGATGATGATGATGATGATTTGGCTTTCTGGATGTGAAACTTCCCATATAAAATTAATAAATTGACAGCCGGCTGAATTTTTTGGTTTTGGTTTTCATAGTATAATATTACATATTTGACTTCCAGATGAATTGAATGATTTTAGTGTTATAATAATCCCGATAAAGCAGTGTCTTTGGATGAACTCTTTGGCTCTAACTGTGTGAAACTAACAGCGGAAGTGAGCAGCAGTGAACTCTCTTGGTTTCCTCCGTGTCTCTCACTGTACGTGCCTGTGCGTCATGACGTCACTCCTCCTCTCCTCGGTCGAACTCTCTCTGTACGTGCCTGTGCGTCATGACGTCTCGCCGCCTCCTCTCTCCCCGGTCAGATTCTATAATAAAAGATAATAATAAAAAATAAAATAAAAAAAATAATAATAATAATGATAATAAAAATAATAAAATTAAAAAAAATACAAATAAAATAATAAAATAATAATAATAATAATAATAATAATAAAAAGACCCTCTGTACGTGGCTGTGCGTCGTGACGTCATGACGTCACGCCTCCTCTCCCCGGTCAGTCTCTCTGATGGTTCCGTTAACCGACACATGGCCGCAGCCGGCAGCCATGAACCCAACAACAACAACTACTGACGATGTTTAACTAGCAGCTCTACAGGTTCCTCCATAGATTATTCCTCCTCCGGTAGTGTCCTCCTCTACCGGCCGGCTGTCAGCACCGAGCCTCCGGTTCACTCTGCTCCGGTACCTCCCGGTTCTCCGGTCCACCGTCCTCCTCCTCCTCCTGATGGGCGTCCAGGGCTTCCAGGAGTTCATCGAGAAGCAGCTGCCGGGCTGCGTGGTTCCGGTGGAGCTGCAGCAGCTGGCCCGCCGGCAGAGAGCTCCTCACAGCCCGCTGCGGCTGCTGGTGGACGCGGAGAACTGCCTGCACCGGCTGTACGGAGGCTTCTACACGGACTGGGTCAGCGGCGGCCAGTGGAACCACATGCTGGGCTACCTGTCCGCGCTGTCCAAGGCCTGCTACGCCGGCAACATCCAGCTGCTGGTCTGCTTCAACGGAGCGCTGGAGAAAGGCCGGCTGCACGAGTGGGTGAAGCGGCAGGTGACGGAGCGGCAGACCGCCCAGCAGATCATCAGCCACCTCCAGAACAAGGGCACTCCTCCACCCAAAGTCTGGTTCCTGCCTCCGGTCTGCATGGCCCACTGCATCCGCCTGGCACTGCTCCGGTTCCGCGTCGGGGTGAGTACAAAACACACCGGCCTGATGGAGCCTGCATCAGCCTCCAGCAGCCTCCATCAGGCTCCATCAGCCTCCAGCAGCCTCCATCAGGCTCCATCAGCCTCCAGCAGCCTCCATCAGGCTCCAGCAGCCTCCATCAGGCTCCATCAGCCTCCAGCAGCCTCCATCAGGCTCCATCAGCCTCCAGCAGCCTCCATCAGGCTCCATCAGCCTCCAGCAGCCTCCATCAGGCTCCAGCAGCCTCCATCAGGCTCCATCAGCCTCCAGCAGCCTCCATCAGGCTCCATCAGCCTCCAGCAGCCTCCATCAGGCTCCATCAGCCTCCAGCAGCCTCCATCAGGCTCCATCAGCCTCCATCAGGCTCGAGGCTGCTGGAGGCTGATGGAGCCGCTAGCAGCCTCCATCAGCCTCCAGGAGCCTGATGGAGGCTGCTAGCTGTCCTCCATCTCTCCACTGATAACCTTCATCCCCCTCCATCACCCCCCATCTCCCTCCACCTCCATCACCCCCATCACCCTCCACCTCCACCACCTCCATCACCCTCCATCACCATCACCATCCACCTCCATCCCCCTCCACCACCTCCATCACCATCCACCTCCATCATCCTCCATCACCCTCCACCTCCATCACCACCTCATCACCTCCATCACCCCCTCCATCACCTCCATCACCACCTCATCACCTCCATCACCACCTCATCACCTCCATCACCCCCTCCATCACCTCCATCACCACCTCATCACCTCCATCACCCCCTCCATCACCTCCATCACCCCCTCCATCACCTCCATCACCACCTCATCACCTCCATCACCCCCTCCATCACCTCCATCACCCCCTCCATCACCTCCATCACCCCCTCCATCACCTCCATCACCACCTCCATCACCACCTCATCACCTCCATCACCCCCTCCATCACCTCCATCACCACCTCACCACCTCCATCACCTCCACCACCTCCATCACCCTCCATCACCATCACCATCCACCTCCATCACCTCCATCCCTCTCCATCACCATCCACCTCCATCACCACCTCCATCACCACCTCATCACCTCCATCACCCCCTCCATCACCTCCATCACCCCCTCATCACCTCCATCACCCCCTCCATCACCTCCATCACCACCTCATCACCTCCATCACCACCTTCACCACCTCCATCACCTCCATCACCACCTCCATCACCACCTCATCACCTCCATCACCCCCTCCATCACCTCCATCACCACCTCACCACCTCCATCACCTCCATCATCACCTCCATCACCCCCTCCATCACCTCCATCACCACCTCATCACCTCCATCACCACCATCACCACCTCCATCACCTCCACCACCTCCATCACCCTCCATCACCATCACCATCCACCTCCATCCCTCTCCATCATCCTCCATCACCATCCACCTCCATCACCACCTCCATCACCACCTCATCACCTCCATCACCCCCTCCATCACCTCCATCACCTCCATCACCACCTCATCACCTCCATCACCTCCATCACCACCTCATCACCTCCATCACCACCTTCACCACCTCCATCACCACCTCCACCACCTCCATCACCACCTCCATCACCACCTCATCACCTCCATCACCACCTTCACCACCTCCATCACCTCCATCACCACCTCCATCACCACCTTCACCACCTCCATCACCACCTTCACCACCTCATCACCACCTTCACCACCTCCATCACCTCCATCACCACCTTCACCACCTCCATCACCTCCATCACCACCTCCATCACCTCCATCACCACCTCCATCACCACCTTCACCACCTCCATCACCACCTTCACCACCTCATCACCACCTTCACCACCTCCATCACCTCCATCACCACCTTCACCACCTCCATCACCTCCATCACCACCTCCATCACCTCCATCACCACCTCCATCACCACCTTCACCACCTCCATCATCCCCCTCCATCACCCTCCATCACATTTGGGATCTGGGGAGTTGAGTGTACGATAATAAAATGCGGTTTAGCTGTAACATGAGAAAGTTAGTGACCCGGCAGCCATGTTGAGATCAGTTGAGGAAATACTAAGCACCGCCCACCAGCCGGAGCTCAGCCTCTCATCTCACAGCTAAACCGTGCACTACAAGATGATTCTGAGAACATCTGAGGAGAGAAATAGACATTAACGTAACAGAGTATTGATTCAGATTTGTCTAGTTTGACCGTTTGATCGGAGTTCCCGATTGATTGACAGCTGCCTCCGTTGAATGACCTGTGATTGGTCAAAGTCTCCCGTCATCACGGCTAGATCTTACTCTAGTTTTCTCTTGGAACACTTGAATTACAATATGCTGAAAGGTTATTATGGAATGTTTTGCTCAATGATGCTAAATATATATATATATATATATATATATATGTATGTGTATATATATATATATATATATATATATATATATATATATATATATATATGTATGTGTATATATATATATATATATATATATATATATATATATATATGTATGTGTATATATATATATATATATATATATATATATATATATATATATATGTATGTGTATATATATATATATATATATATATATATATATATATATATATATATGTATGTGTATATATATATATATATATATATATATATATATATATATATATATATGTATGTGTATATATATATATATATATATATATATATATATATATATATATATATATATATATATATGTATGTGTATATATATATATATATATATATATATGTATATGTGTGTATATATATATATATACTGCCTACTGAAGCTTTAATCAGTCAGTTATTTCCTCCATTAATCCATTAGTTGTCTATAAAATGTCAGAAAATGGTGAAAAATGAATCGCCAAATATTTAGATAATCCATTTAAAAAAAAATGTTACAAACTGATTGCAGCTTCTTAAATGTGAATATGTTCTGGTTTCTTTCCTCCTCTGTGACGGTAAACTGAATATCTTCTGAGGCTCAACCCTCTGAAGCTAGTTTCTCTCTGGTCTCCGCCTCTCCTCAGGTTGTCCAGAGCATGGAGGACCACCACCTGGAGGTGATGGCCTTGTGCCGGGAGAACGGCTTCCACGGCCTGCTGGCCTACGACTCGGACTACGCTCTGTGCAACATCCCGTTCTACTTCAGCGCCCACGCCCTCAAACTGAGCCGCAACGGCAAGAGCCTCACCACCAGCCAGTACCTGATGCACGAAGTGGCCCGGCAGCTCGACCTCAACCCAAACCGCTTCGTCATCTTCGCGTCTCTTTTAGGTCGGTGGGTCGGGACCCGATGTAGATGATGGAAGTAGAGATGGTTTAAATGAGGTGGACTAACACGACTGGTGCTGTTTTCTAGGGAACCACATACTGCCTGATGAAGACCTGGCTGCCTTCCACTGGAGCCTGCTGGGTCCAGAGCATCCGTTAGCATCTCTGAAGGTAAAGAGTTCTTTCTCCTGTCATCACAGGACTGTTAATACATACCACTGTTAATACACTGTTAATACATACCACTGTTAATACACTGTTAATACACTGTTAATACACTGTTAATACATACCACTGAACCCATTTTAGTCTGTTTAGGGAGGTCCAGTGGGTCTTTAGGGGGGTACAGGAGGTCTTTAGGGGGAGATAGCATAAAACTGCTCGTTGGACAACTGATCAATCTGAAACTGTTTTAGGATCTTTCTGGAAAAGGAGACTTTTAGTTGTCGTGCTGTTTTGCCAAAGCTCGACCACCAGCTGCCACCAAGCAGGACGTACTGATGTGATTTGGCTAAATGTTCATGCGTGACCGTATATGTAATACAGGTTACAGTAATAGGCCGTTCATGTGTCGGTGAACGGTTGAGTCAAACAGTTGTACGACAGCAGCGTCGGACAGTTTCGGGGCTTTAGTGTTTAAACGGTTCAGCTGTTAGTCTTCAGATGACACGCTGTGATTCAACAGAACGCCGTCTGGTTCACATGAGCAGCCGACTGAGGCTCAACTACCCACCACACTGACTCATCACACTTTACTGCTTTCTTTACTGGTTTAAAAGTAATAAAAAATATAAATATATCATGGATTATATCGTCATGTTAACCTTAAAATGGCATGGAGTTTAAAAATAACCAAAGGAATGTGAAAAAGACGACTAATGTATGAATAAATATATTTTAAAAGATCACCAAACTGATGCATATTCACATTTACAGGACGTAAATGTCACTTTATTGGTTGCTGTGTAGTCGGTATTCAACCTGGGACATAAAATCTCATCTTCAGCAAAGAAAAATGTGTTTTTATCACGGTCTGTTATACGTAGCAACGGTCTGTTATACGTAGCAACGGTCTGTTATACGTAGCAACGGTCTGTTATACGTTATACGTAGCAACGGTCTGTTATACGTAGCAACGGTCTGTTATACGTAGCAACAGTCTGTTATACATAGCAACAGTCTGCTATACATAGCAACAGTCTGCTATACGTAGCAACGGTCTGTTATACATAGCAACAGTCTGCTATACGTAGCAACGGTCTGTTATACATAGCAACAGTCTGTTATACATAGCAACAGTCTGCTATACGTAGCAACGGTCTGTTATACGTAGCAACAGTCTGCTATACGTAGCAACGGTCTGTTATACATAGCAACGGTCTGCTATACGTAGCAACGGTCTGTTATACGTAGCAACGGTCTGTTATACGTAGCAACGGTCTGCTATACGAAGCAACGGTCTGCTATACGAAGCAACGGTCTGCTATACGTAGCAACGGTCTGCTATACGTAGCAACGGTCTGTTATACATAGCAACAGTCTGCTATACGTAGCAACGGTCTGTTATACGAAGCAACGGTCTGCTATACGAAGCAACGGTCTGCTATACGAAGCAACGGTCTGCTATACGTAGCAACGGTCTGCTATACGTAGCAACGGTCTGCTATGCGTAGCAACGGTCTGCTATGCGTAGCAACGGTCTGCTATGCGTAGCAACGGTCTGTTATACATAGCAACAGTCTGCTATACGTAGCAACGGTCTGTTATACATAGCAACGGTCTGCTATACGTAGCAACGGTCTGTTATACATAGCGACAGTCTGTTATATGTAGCAACGGTCTGCTATAAATAGCAACGGTCTGCTATACGAAGCAACGGTCTGTTATACATAGCAACGGTCTGGCAATTATAGACCGCAGAACGCCATGATTGACCAATCAGAATCAAGTATTCAACACAGCCGTGTAATAATAGTTGATAATGCATTACACCTGTTTGTATGTGATGCCTACTTAAAGGTAGGGTGGACGATGTTGGAAAGCTAGCATAATGTGAATGTAGGATGGCCTCAGGAGCTCCGTCTAAACGTGTGTTATCGTTGATCAGGTGCGCGCCCACCAGCTGGTGCTCCCCCCCTGTGATGTCGTAATCAAAGCCGTGGCCGACTACGTCCGCAACATCCCCGACATCGCCGACCTGGAGGCCGTCGCCAAGGACATCTTCAAGCATTCACAGGTATGAAACGCAGAGCGGCGCCGATGTGTTTGGTGTCTGGAGGAGTGGATTTAAAGCAGACTGATCACACAATGAAGGAATCACATTCAAACACTGAAACATTAAGATTCAACCAGATGAAGAAACCTCGTCACAGCTCGGATTAACATATTAACATTTAGCTTTTACATTTTTGTTGATCTTGTTTTTTAAAGTGCTGCTATGAAGCTTCATTTTTTAAAGATATTGATGAAATGAAAGCTGTTGAGTTATGACCCATTCTGCTTCATTATGTACCGTTTGGTATGAAATATAAATTCAACCGTCTACAATAGAAGGTTTATTTTTGAGTAGCTGCATTTTTGCTTCCTCAGTCATTTTATCAATCAATCAAACTTTATTCATATAGCACCTTTCAAACACGTCAAAGTGCTGGACAGACGACTGACAAAAATATAGAATGTTCAATATGGATTTAGAGACTAATGCCCCAAAACAACCAAGATAACAGTTCAATGAATAAGAAAGCAATAAAATATAGGTATTTAAGATAATAAAAGATCAAATAAAATACAAGGAAATAAAAAAATAAAAATGATGAAACTACACAAAATAATCAGATTGTTTTAAAATAATGACATTTTAATAAAATAAATAATAACGATTAGCAATAAAATGTTAAATTAAACAAAATAGAGTAAAATTAACACTATAATGACGATGATAAATAAAATAAGTATAAACCATAAAATTATAAACCACTACATAAAAGATGGGTTTTTAGTTTACATTTGAAATATTAATATCTCCAGCTCCTCTGAAGGTTTAAACTAGAAGAGAAGAAGCGGAGGATCGTGGTCTGGTGCACGGCCACGTAGTGCCTTATTATAAACTAATAAAAGAACTGTAAAATCAATACGAGAACTAACCGAGGTAAGAAGCGTAAAGACTTTAAAACAGGCGTGAGGTTGCTCTCCTCTTGGTCTTAGTCAGCACTCGTAGTGAATAGTGGAAGTGAGAGACGTGTTGCCACAGACAGGAAGAACTGATCACACTGTTCAGGGTGTATTAATCACGCATTATAGCAGAGTCATCATTTCCTCTTCTCATTTGTACTTTAACTACCTAAAACGAATCAATAGATTTGTTTTCTCTTTCATCCTAAAAACAGTTCCAACAACACATCCTGTGTTATTATTCCCATCAGACATGTAACTGAGCAGTGAGAGGTTTTATTCTGGCATGCAGGGCTGCACGATTAAATCCAAAATGATTAATCACAATTATTTTGATCAATTATTCATTGATTTTTAGGGACAACATATTTTATTGCACTTTCACGTATAAATAAACGGAGCGCCGCTTTTACTTCCATGTTGTGCTTCTTTCCTAATAAGACTTAAAATAAGGTTCACGTTTCACGTTTTACCCGTCTGCTCTCTGTTGAGACGGGCAAAATGAGTAATATACAGAATATTACTCATTTGTTTATGAGCAGAACGCACATTTTACACGTCAATATCGCAGTTGATCAGGTTCATTTAATTGTGGGAAGCCCAAATCCTGATCGCGATTAATATTAGATTAATTGTGCAGCTCCACTGGCATGTGTTTGGCATCTTTGTTGGGCTTTGGGAAGCATTGTTTAAAAAAAAAATATATATATATATATATATACTTTATATATATATATATATTTTAAAATGTGTGTATATATATATATATATATAAAATATATATATATATATATATATATATATATATAAAAAAATAAAAATATATATATACACACATTTTAAAATATATATATATATATATATAAAGTATATATATATATATATATTTTATATATATATATATATATATATATATAAAATATATATATATATATATATATGAATGTAAAACATTTGATGTAAAAATACTCTGATATAGATTTGACGACATATCTGACATATAAAGAGATAAATGACGAGGGATTAAAACTGAGTTTTTCTTCTTCTGTGGTGTCCTCTGACTGCTCTGTGTTGTGTATTCATCATATTTAATGTTTTTCTTCTGTGGTATCCTCTGACTGCTCTTTGTTGTGTATTCATCATATTTAATGTTTTTCTTTTAGACGTGCACCGATGACAAAGTGGTCCGCTTCAAGAAGGCGGTGGATTATTACTCAGTGACCAGCAGACCGCCTCCCTTCCCTCCACAGTTAGGTGGGTTCCTGTCTTTATGTCTTGAGGTTAAATAATACTATTATTGGTGTTGAATCAGCAGCTTTAGTCTCTTTAGTCTATTTAGAGCAGCTGCAGGGGGTCAGATTAGGTCTTCATTAACCTGGGTAGAACCACGTGTTAGATAAATGTTAGAGATGAGAAACAAAGACAGAAATATCAGATCACATGCTTCATTTTCTTTGGAAAAGTGTCTTTAGACTGATGGTCATGCTCATATAAAAAGACTACAGTGAATAGTAGTATATATATATCTATATCTATATCTATATCTATCTTTCTTACTCATTCATTCAGTTGTGGCTTTCTGGTGCCAGAAACCTGTTCTTTTCCTGCTATAACTAAGTGAAAATGTGTGAATGTGACAGAAATTAATTTAATTGAATAAGTGATTAATAAAACAACAATAAAATAGATTCAATTTATGCAACTTAAATACAATTAAATAAGTGATTAATACAATAATAATAATATAGAATAAATGTATACAACTTAAATACAATTTAAATAAGTGATTAATAAAATAGCAATAAAATAGAATAAATGTATACAACTTAAATGCAATAAAATAAATGAATTAAATGATAACAGTTCTTAATCAAAGGTCTGGCTGAATAAGTAGGTTTTCAGGTTGCAGCAGCTCTCACATCCTCAGGCAGCAGGTTCCAGCAGTCTGGAGCATAATGGCTAAAAGCTGCCTCACTAAAGGTTTTAGTCCTGCATCTGGAACAGCTAGACTTTGGAGTCTCTATACTGATATTTGTTGTGTCTCTGTTTCATAGTCAGACCAAAACCAGCGGGAGTTTCTGCTGCAGCGCCGTTTCCCAGAACGCTCAACATTCCTCAGGTGCCGCTGCCTGTAAAGCCTGCCGGGGTAAGACTGAAACACACTGAGCTCGACGGTAACGTACTGCAGGTGGTTCAGCTTCATGTTCCTCCTCTCCGTCTGCAGGTCCAGCTCTCGTACCCGGATCCTCTGGTGGAGCGCAGCCCAGCTCTGGACTCGGTGGAGAAGGGCCTCTCGCATCAGAACAGCTTCAGCAACATTCCTCCAGAAGGGAAGCACACGCCGCTGTACGAGAGGTCCTCTCCCATCAACCCGGGCCCCAACCACACAGAGGCTGCTTTCTTCAACGCCTCCTCCACCTCCACCTCCTCCTCCTCGGAGAACGACGAGAGCTCCGGCACAACTGCCAAGTGAGTTCAGCTCAACTCTCACTCTCTGTTACCGTCTCTGGTCACGGTGAAGCTCCTTACACCTTCACACAGGTAGTCACACAGGTAGTCACACCGGTAGTCACACAGGTAGTCACACACAGGTAGTCACACAGGTAGTCACACACCGGTAGTCACACACCGGTAGTCACACAGGTAGTCACACAGGTAGTCACACTGGTAGTCACACAGGTAGTCACACACAGGTAGTCACACAGGTAGTCACACACCGGTAGTCACACACCGGTAGTCACACAGGTAGTCACACAGGTAGTCACACTGGTAGTCACACAGGTAGTCACACCGGTAGTCACACCGGTAGTCACACACCGGTAGTCACACAGGTAGTCACACAGGTAGTCACACCGGTAGTCACACAGGTAGTCACACCGGTAGTCACACAGGTAGTCACACAGGTAGTCACACAGGTAGTCACACCGGTAGTCACACCGGTAGTCACACCGGTAGTCACACCGGTAGTCACACCGGTAGTCACACAGGTAGTCACACAGGTAGTCACACCGGTAGTCACACCGGTAGTCACACAGGTAGTCACACAGGTAGTCACACCGGTAGTCACACCGGTAGTAACACAGGTAGTCACACCGGTAGTCACACCGGTAGTCACACAGGTAGTCACACAGGTAGTCACACAGGTAGTCACACCGGTAGTCACACAGGTAGTAACACAGGTAGTCACACCGGTAGTCACACCGGTAGTCACACAGGTAGTCACACAGGTAGTCACACAGGTAGTCACACAGGTAGTCACACAGGTAGTCATACCTCGTCTTTTCCACAAATGTATGGTGAAGTACAGGGGAATGTTTTAGCGTGCTTTCAGTCTATAGAAGCTGCTTTATTACCTCCGTCAAGGCCGAGGAAGGAGGTTATGTTTACACCAGCGTTGGTTTGTTTGTTTGTTGGTTTGTTTGTCTGTTAGCAGGTTTACTCCAAAAGTCTGCGGTGGATGTGAATGAAATATTTTGGAGGGGTGGGGTGTGGCACAATTTTCGATTTTGGTGGTGATCCGGATCGTGAGCATTAAGACCTCAGGGTATAACACATGCGCAGTGTAGCTGATGAGGCGTGACCTCGCCTCCTTCTGAGAGCAGAGACATACGTGTGTGGATGTGTGGAGCTGCTGGCCATCCGCGGTGAGAAAGATCAAAGCGGTAGCAGACGGGATGAGAGACAGCATAGTGTAACGTTCTACAGACATAACAAGGCTGCTGAATGAGAGAGGCATCCGCCTCCGTGGTAATAACAAGCCGACCAGCTCACGGTACCGCCAGCTGGGAGCTGTGATCTGGTTTTAAAGTTACGTATCTTGGCGGAGGTCTGCGCTCTCCGAGGGACATTCTAGTTACGTCTGTTTTACTCTGTTTAAACAGACAACACATTATCCCTGCTTTACCTGGAACTAATTCGCTCACAGTTACAGTTCATTCAGTGGTACCATGTCGATGTCAAGATTCTGTAAACATGACAGTACAGTTTTTGACCGTTCATGCCAGTGTTCTGCCGTACTGCAGACTAACGCCGTTCCGGAGACAATAGATAATGGATTCAGGAAGCAGTAAACTTACCATCGACACGTCCACCGTATCTTTTTCCCTGATAATTCGACATAGTGAACAACAGATCTGTGTTGTAATCAGCAGGGCGAGAGCTGGTTGACGTTAACGGTTAGCTCCATGCAGTACTGTGCTGCCCAGCGGCTGCTAACAGCTAACGTTAACTAGCTCTCGCCCTGCTGATTTCAACACGGGAGGTAACACTGATTTACATTATGATGTAAGTATCGGGTGATGGTCATTTCTAACGTTATCATGATGTGCTCAAATATAAACCTGTAAAATGTAGTTTTTGGTGAGAGACTTGAATAAATCCAGTTCAGGTCCCAACAGGCTGTCAAACTGAGGAGCGTCTCTTGTGCTCTTGATTCTGGTTTCTTTTTCCTCGTCCTGATGATCGGCACATCTGGCTGATGCCGTCGAATGAACGTTAGCATGTTGGATGTGTTTCCATTCACTGACCCTGCATCGGTGGAGCAACGCCGACACGCCTTCCTCATCTTGTACACAACTCTCTCCATAGCTGGTCTTCCCGCTACCGGCGTTTAATTTGTGCTCGTCATAGTGTGACTGACTCGCACGCCAGTCAGCTTGTTAATTCCATAAACGCTGTCTTTTATGTTGCTGTCGGGTGTCAGCTCCGCGCAACGCAGCGGAACACAAACAGCGACACATCTCCGACAGAATGATAATAATGACCTTCCTGTTCCCGGTCTGATAGTCTGTAGATATGTAGCCTATAAACAAGATATAGTTTAATAAAATACAGATGTACCGACAGGATACAGTAGAGCACAGAGGCCGTTTCCATGACGACAAGCGCCGTGTCTGCCTGTCTGCTCACCTGAGGGGCGCGGTGATCCCGCGGATCCCAGCTGGACATCAGATGAGTAGCGGTCCTTAATGTGTCCCAGGACACATTCACTACACACTGCTAACAGAATGAGGTCATGTGAGGCCCAGACCACCTCTGAATGTGGTCTGAAAGATCTGATCTCAATGCGTCTTGAGTTCATTCACATCTGTACTTAGAGCTGTCCACTTGTGATCGGATCGCTGAGAACGCATCTTAGTGCCAGGTGTGAACCGGGTCTATGACTCCTCATTTGTGGCTCAAGTGTGAAGCTACATCCACAGATGCAACACGGTGCTCAACAGAGGTTTCTATTCTTCTGGTCTCGTGGTGCATTACATGACATTAATGTTGGTTTCCACCTGTGGAAGGAAAGATATCTGACTTTAGGCTGTTCTAATTTTGCATAGTTGTATTTTATTTAAAGGTGATCAATGGTTTGTCTTTATTAAACTGAGTCATATGTCTGTTTCTTTAGTCATGTTAGTGACCACAAGGGAGGATGGGAGAAAAACGGACCTACTGCAGACCCACCAGAGGGAGGAGACCTGGCGGACCAAACACAGGTGAGTGAAACATCAGGAACTCTCAAAACCTGATCAGAAACCTCTCCAGATAACTAAAGTGTCCCCGTCTGTCCTCAGGCCGACCTCTTTGTGACCCCCGCCGTGATCCCGGGGTCACAGGCCCGAGGCCTCCACGGCCTGAACGCCCAGATCCCCTCGCTGCTCTCCATGCCCACCAGGAACCACATGGACATCACCATCCCGCCCCTCCCCGCCGTGGCCCCCGAGGTCCTCCGGGTGGCCGAGCACAGACACGGGAAGGGCCTCATGTACCCGTACATCTACCACGCTCTCACCAAGGTCAGCGGGTTGGACTCACCTGCACTCCTTCTGTCTTTTTATCTTATTCGTGTGCACGTAAAACTAAAGAAAGCTCCGGTATTCACACGTCTAGTCCGAGTGATGCTCGGTAAACACAGACGGCGAGTGGAATGTGAAGTATGTATCTGTGGCGTTGTGCAGCGTTTAGGTTAACGGTGTGTCTTTGCAGGGAGAGATTAAGCTCTCCGTCACCATCGAAGACGAAGCTAACAAAGACCTGCCTTCAGCGGTGCAGCTGTTCCGGCCGATCCGTCAGTATGTTTACGGAGTTCTCTTCAGCCTGGCCGAGGCCAGGAAGAAGGCTGAGAGACTCGCCATGAGGAAGAACTGCCTCCCTGAATGTGAGTCCTGTGCTCAGAAAGCTCTTTTTATGTCGCTGTATCACATCCTGCACGGAGGCTTTTAGAGTTTAAATAGACTAGTCGACTACGGAGGACAGAACCTGCCAAAATCAGAACTAAATAAATAAATAACTCAATAAATTAAATAAATATGTCATTAAATATAGCAGCCCTGTGATAGTCTGGCGACCTGGTCAGGGGGTACCCCGCCTTCGCCCAATACCCGCAACCTTGAATAGGTTAAATGGTTACAGGTAATGCAAAAATTATATTAAACATAAATGTAGCCATTAATTAATTGATGAAATGTGACATAAATTTATATTTCTGTTTTAATTTTCTTTTTTTAATTTATCTTTCTTTGTATTAATTCCCTTATGTATTTACTATTCTCTTTAATTTTCCCTTTTATTTATCTATTTATGTATTTATTTTTTATTACATTTTAAATGTATTTATTTATTTTTGAATTTATTTTTAAATGTATTTATTTATTTCTGCATTTATTTATTTATTTATATATTTATTTATTTATTTTTCCCTTTGCATTTCACCCTGTATTTATTTCCCAAAACTTCTTTCCTTTCATTCTTTTAAAAAAATAAATTCCAAAATGTATAAATAAATACATTTAAAATATAATAAAATAAATACATAGATAAATAAAAAAGGAAAATTAAACAGAAGAGTAAATAAATAAGGGAATTAATACAAAGAAAAAGCAAATTAAAACAGAAATATCAATTTCTGTCACTTTATTATCAATTAATTAATGGCTACATTTATTTTTTATATTTTTGCTGCATTTAGTGACATTTATTTATTTACTCATTTATTTTTTATATTGACAGGTTCCTCCTCCATAGTCGACTAGTCTAAAAGTAGGAAAACACTCAAAAGAAAAAGTAGGGTTCTATAAATACTTCTAATTTATCTGATTTTTTTTAATGTTTGTTTGTTTTGTTTTTCAGTTGAATTAAATTTAAAGTTCAAGAAAATCTACTGTTAAATACTTTTTTTCTTTAAGATTAATAAATGTACGATGTTTCCAAAGTCAATGACTAACCATGTTAAATAATTATATTTGTATCCGTAACGGAGCAGCTCTGCCTGATCTCTGTGTCCCCTGTCGTCCTCCAGACACTCAGGTCCTGGTCAAAGAGTGGGCCGCCTACAAAGGGAAGTCTCCCCACACTCCAGAGCTGGTGGAGGCTCTGCCCTTCAGGGAGTGGACCTGTCCCAACCTCAAGAAGCTGTGGCTGGGGAAGGCCGCCGAGGACAAGAACCGCAGGATGAGAGCCTTCCTGGCCTGCATGCGCTCCGACACGCCGGCCATGCTGAACCCCGCCAACGTGCCCACGCCCCTCATGGTGCTCTGCTGCGTGCTGCGGTGAGTAGACGGACAACATGTGAGCTGTACTGTGTTACACCTGGTGACATGTCTGTTCGGTTCTCCTGTGCATTTGTGTTCCACTACAACCAAAACTACAGAAAATGAAGTGCATATAAAGGGAGTGAGGATTTATTTGTAACACTGTTGACTTTCTGTGTTTTGCTTCAGGTTTATGTTACATTGGCCGGGAGTAAGAATTTTGCGTCGTAACGAACTTGACGCTTTCCTAGCCCAAGCACTTTCTCCTAAACTTTATGAGCCTGACCAGCTGCAGGAACTGAAGGTGACTGTGTAGTGTTTATGATATGAGGAGTGGCTGATCAAACGCAACACCACGTCATCAATGTCCCGGCCGTAACCTGACATCCAATTGGTCTGTGTGTGTTTAAAGGGATAGTTCAGGTGTTTCTCAGTGGGGTTGTATGAGCTTCTTCTCCATAGTCAGTGTATTACCTACAGTAGATGTTCTTCTCCATAGTCAGTGTATTACCTACAGTAGATGTTCTTCTCCATAGTCAGTGTGTTACCTACAGTAGATGTTCTTCTTCATAGTCAGTGTATTACCTACAGTAGATGTTCTTCTTCATAGTCAGTGTATTACCTACAGTAGATGTTCTTCTCCATAGTCAGTGTATTACCTACAGTAAATGACGGTCGGCATGCCTCCAGTTTAGAGAAACAGACAGGAGTTACTGCACGGGAGTAAAGTAATGTACTGATGTGGACACCTAAACCAATCAATATCAGTTTAAAGCAGCAGGGGGTGAGATCGGACCAATATGATTAACGCTATATCGTGACAGTAGTACATGAAACATGTAACCTGAAAAACATCGTGTCCTCCGGTGTCCTCCGATGCTCCTAACGGCATCTGCAAGATTTCCCAGACCGTAGGAAAACAAGCAGTAAGAGCTGATCTGAGGTCTGCTGTCCAGCAGCCGTCTCTGAGAGCCGGCTGTCAATCACTCTGAACTCTGACCAAACGGTGAAACTAGGCAGCGCTGATCAAATATGAATCAATATTCTGTTACGTTAATGTCTATTTCTCTCCTCACATGTTCTCAGAATCATCTTGTAGTGCACGGTTTAGCTGTAAAATGAGAACGTTTGTGACGCCGCCGCCACATGACCGGAGCACAGCCAATAGAAACGCTCTCTCTCTCTGAAATGACCTCTGATTGGTCAAAGTCTCCCGTCACGGGCTAGATGTTCTAAAGCCTGAAAACAGAGCCATGAGGAGGAGCAGAAGTCTAGTTATCGCTCAGAACACTTGAATTACAATATGCTGAAAGGTTATTATGGGATTTTTGACTACTGAAGCTTTAATTGTATATCTAGAATAATTTCACTGCTTTACTTCGCCATTCCGACGGGGAACCAAAGCTGTTGTATCCATCTCACCAAAGCCAGACTCCATTAAAAAAAAACTGTAATTTGACCGCTGCTTTGATCACTTAGTTAGTTTGTGTTATTGTGTGACTTTAGTTAGTTCAGATTCATCAAAGTCACACAATAACACAAACTAACTACCTGATGGAGGCAGTGGTAGACCAGCAGCTCCTCTGATCTGAGAGGGAAAATTACTGTTTTTTTCAATGGAGTCTGGTGGCTCTGAAGAGAGCATAGATAACAGCTTCAGTTCCCCGTCAGAAACACAGACTGTATCTCTGTCTGACGGCGAGGTAACGCGGTGAAAATATTCTAAATATAGCGTACACTTAAACTGATTTTGATTCTTTTAGGTGTCTAGAATACATTTAGCTGCTGCCCCCCGTCCACAGCAGGACATTACTTTACTCCTGTGCATTAACTCCTGTCTGTTTCTCTAAACTGGAGGCGTGCCGATCATCTACTGTAGGTAACACACTGACTATGGAGAAGAAGCTCATACAACCCCACTGAGAAACACCTGAACTCTCCCTTTAACAGCTCTAAACGTCACTTTGATTGCGAGTATTGACTCCTGTTAGAGTTCATGTTGTTGTGTTTCTCTGGACACTCCTCATATTCTGCAAACCAAACAACGTCCTCGACAAAACGCCGTTTTGTACGAGCACGTTGTTCCTGAAGCCGTAGCTTTGCACTAAAGAGATGCTTTGAGGGGTTCTCGTGTCGCGTGTGGATGGTTTTATCAACTCCATGTCTCCGACCGAGCTCTCCTCTCATTTGGCCTTCTGTTGTTGACGTAAACCATCCACACCAGCTGTTCGCTTTGGTCCTCGTGGTCTGTCTGTGTGTCGGCCTGTCTGCTCTTCGCTGTGCCACATCGTCCAGGTAGCGTCTGCTGGATGAGTAGCCGGGGAGTGAATGGGCTGCTTCCGCTTGCTCTGTGCTTTGCTTTGCACTTCATTAATGTGAATGAGCTCAGTGGAGGCTGCTAGAGGAACACTATACCGTCTTTACGTCTTGACATTTCTGGATGTTTTCTCTTCTGCAGATCGACAACCTGGACCCTCGAGGAGTCCAGCTAGCGGCTCTGTTCATGAGCGGCGTGGACATGGCGCTGTTCGCCAACGACGCGTGCGGACAGCCGATCCCGTGGGAGCACTGCTGTCCCTGGATGTACTTTGACGGCAAGCTGCTTCAGAGTAAACTCATCAGGGCCAACAGGGAGAAGGCCCAGCTCATTGACCTCTGTGATGGTCAGGTAACATCATCATCTACGCCACTGCACGCACGAGTCAGCAAAACACGCTCCGACTTAGTGACGCCAAAATCATAACTTTGATACGATACCCCGCCTAAATATCTCGCTACGATGCTGAAACGATACCAGGGCCAAAATCTAAAACATCAGGAAAAGTAATGAAATAATAAATGATGGAACATATTTTAAATATGTTAAAATGTATTAATTAAAAAACTGATGTCCCTTATACTTGAGTTTATGGGATTTCTTTGATTGTTAACTTTATATTTGCAACCAGATATCACTCATTAAACCGCGTTTTTATTTATTTATTTATTTTAAACTTGCAATAATGCAATGTAATTTACAGTTTGTAATTACAATAGTTTATAAACCAGTTTTTAAGTAGTTGAGCTTAGAAACAAACAATAAGTACACCAGATAAAACATCAGCATTCATAATTGAAATAAAATTTAAAAAACAATAATAATAATAATAATAATACAAAAAGAAAAAAGTAATAATAATAATAAATTAGATAAACAAATAAATTGATAAAAAACAAACATTTTTAAGGCTTTTATTTGTAAAACAGCGCCCCCCGTTGGTGCATCAGTAACAGTTCAGGCGGAGAGTGGTACTGCAGCTCAGGAGACGGTGAGAGGCTTTTATAGATTAATTATAAATTCAGATAAAGTTCTGTGAGAAGTTGATGAGAGAAAAGCTGCTAAAATCAGGAAGACACCACAGTAACATCCTTAGTTGTTCAAATTCTTTTTTATGCCTCCGCGCCTTTCTGGTTGTCCGTCGACCCATTCTAGTGAACACGTGTCTCAGGAACGAATAATTCCAGCTCGTTCTAGGCTGCATTATTGTGACGGGGACCTGCACCTGTTTAAATCTGCACACAGCTTCCAGTTTCTTTTTACCAATAACTGCTGATTTCTTCTATCCTTATTCAACTGTTGCTCAGAGATATGGATGTTAATAATTAACCGTTCAACCGTTAACCGACATTTAGCATTTTAACCGATTAACGCTATCGGTTAAAACGGTTAAAAGAAATGTTAATAATGAATTAAAAAGCTGAGAAAAACTCGTCAGAGAGTCTGAGCCGGCGTTACAGATACAGGAAGTTGGCTCCCGTCTATAGCTCGCTTTGAGCGGAGGAGTTGTAGCCTCGTAGCATTTATTCACCGACTAATAAACTGTACACACACTGTCTGCTACACCTACACCACCACCACCAACACACTGTCTGCTACACCTACACCACCACCACCAACACACTGTCTGCTACACCTACACCACCACCACCAACACACTGTCTGCTACACCTACACCACCACCACCAACACACTGTCTGCTACACCTACACCACCACCACCAACACACTGTCTGCTACACCTACACCACCACCACCAACACACTGTCTGCTACACCTACACCACCACCACCAACACACTGTCTGCTACACCTACACCACCACCACCACCAACACACTGTCTGCTACACCTACACCACCACACACTGTCTGCTACACCTACACCACCACCACCAACACACTGTCTGCTACACCTACACCACCACCACCAACACACTGTCTGCTACACCTACACCACCACCACCAACACACTGTCTGCTACACCTACACCACCACCACCAACACACTGTCTGCTACACCTACACCACCACCACCAACACACTGTCTGCTACACCTACACCACCACACACTGTCTGCTACACCTACACCACCACACACTGTCTGCTACACCTACACCACCACACACTGTCTGCTACACCTACGTTCACAGCTAGAACGCCAACAACAACACACACACTGCCTGTCGGTAACTCGAATCCGGGCAGACAGAGTATCGTTCCTCCGGGCAGACAGAGTATCGTTTCACCGGGCAGACACACAGCTGACAACCTGCTAAACTAAACTAAATGTGCGGTGGAGACTTTTACTGGGAATGTGTCTGCATGTCCGCGACACTACACGCAGCATCGTAGCTGCTAAGTTAACGCTCCCGGACGGTGAACTGGTTGTCTGTTGTGCTCCTGCAGCTGGTGCACCGCTGCATGCGAGGCACACATCTTGTCGGTTAACGGTTAATAATCGGTTAACGAGGGTCGCTTATCGGTTAAGAACCTTTTTCTAAACTAGCATCCCTAGACAGAGAGATCTTTGTCTCTTTCTGCTCTTCCTGTCGTCCGTCTGGTTGAACCGTTGGACAGCGTTTTGTTCTTCATGTACAGAACAAACCCTTCATACTAAATAACGTCTCTTAGTAAAGAGGACTTTCTACGAGCTAAAAGACCGTTCAGAACACGAGAGTATACATACAACACCGCTTCAAATACTCCGTACCCAAACTGATCACAGCTAACGTTGACTCAGCTCGTGCTATCGTTCACGTTATTCAGAACCTTATTAATTAGTCTACTATGCTAACCTAAGTCACTGCTTTATGCTAACGGCTGAGTGGGCGTTATTTGAAAAGAAAAACAGAAAATAACTCCGATGGACCCGCCTTCTCCTGGTCTTGGAATATTACCCACCTGCCCCGGTGCCGTAATATTTTTTTTATCTACAAAGGGCCCAACGCGGCGTCGTAGGATTATCATACCACCACCAATTGTGCAATTATTCTTTTTCATATTTTGGGCCGAGTAAGAAGAGGAGGAACAACAGGAAGTATCTCTCGTCTGTTGATGGTCATAATGTGTCTTGAAGACGACCAGACGTTAACGTCGTGACGTGTTTGTCTTCAGGCTGAGCTGGTTGCCAAAGTGGAGAAGATGCGTCAGAGCATCCTGGAAGGTCTCAACTTCACTCGGCCTCCGTTCCCCCCCCTGCCGCCGCCGCCTCACGGGATGCCTTTCTACCCCCTCGCTGGCTCCTTCTACCCCCCGCCGCACCCCATGATGCCTCCTCAGGGGAGATTCAGAGGGATGCCTGGTGGGTTCACTTACTGCTCTTCAGATAGACCAGGGACCAGGATGTGAAGAGTATTTGTGTTCTAGACCAGGGACCAGGATGTGAATAGTATTTGTGTCGTAGACCAGGGACCAGGATGTGAATAGTATTTGTGTGGTAGACCAGGGACCAGGATGTGAACTGGATCAGTACCCATCGTGGATTCAGCTGCTCAGATTAACACTTCTTGTTTTGTCCTCCTCCAACCAGCACTTGAAGGAATCTCCTCGCAGGGCGGGAAGCTGGAGATAGCCGGCACCGTGGTGGGTCAGTGGGCCGGGACTCGACGCTGCCGAGGAAGAGGAGGCTTCCCCGTCCAGGTGGTGTCCGTCGGTGGACCCAACAGTGGGTGAGTACAGAGAAGAACATGAGATGTACTCTATTGTTATTATCTCTGTGTAAACTAAACGTGGTTTCTGTGTTGTGCAGTCGTCCCAGAGGAGTGATCTCCACGCCCGTCATCAGGACGTTCGGTCGGGGAGGAAGGTTCCAGGCTCGAGCCTTCAAGAGTCAGGTAGTCTTCCTGGTGAGTGATGAAATGATGAATCACTCTGTCATCACTGTCTCACCAACAGTTGTTCTCAGGACTAAATGAGTTTGAAGGGCAGACGTGTTTAAACCCCACTGGCCTGGAGAACCTCAACAACAAATCACATTAAAGGAATACTTTAATAACTATATTTTATATATATTTTAAGAAATATTTTTAAAATATTTGAAGCTTCTGTGAGAAATATCATTTAATGTTTGATATATTTTACATAAAAAACATTATATACACGGTAAATTACAGTGTTCGAATCACACCGTGGAGGGAGGGTAGTGTCCACAGTACTGTACTGTACTTTATCGTCATCTATAGTGGTTATTTGCATAAAAACACACAATTCAAATGATTATGAGTATTTGCTTTGATTAAAAAATCTTGGTAAGTTGTTATGAAGTTAAACCAAAAACTCCATTTTACGAGATTACATTTGAACACATCATGATGACGTTGTAATTTACCATCACCCGATTTTTCCTGAGACAACTTTGAACGCCTCATAATAATAACTCAATGGCACCTCCATTAACGTTAGTAGCTCCGTTATTTATCCAGTCAGGACTGTGCTGCTAACGGCTGCCAACAACTAACGTTACTAACTCTCCTGCTGCTGATTTAAACACAGGTTTGTTGTTCAGTGTCGCTTTATCAAGGAACAAATAGGGCGCACCCCCTCAGGTTTAGTAGCACCACGCTGTTGAGCACTTCTTTTCCTCTCCCCCGTGTCTCCGGTCCCAATCAAACTGAAACATGATAACATCAATAATAGGAATCGATAGTCACGGAGGCATGAGATGCCAAGAAAGCGGACAACTACGGTTTTCTATTCCCATCACTAGTGTTTTCCCTGTCTGCCAAAGTGGCGGTTGTCCTGATGATTTTACCCGCCATTGACAACAATTTACCCGCATTTGGCGGTTGTCGGGTGATCATTTCAGACTTTGCCTTTAAGCTTACAATGTTGGAACTTTAAATTGAATGCGTCAAAGGACATATGGACTAAGACTATAGGTGAAATGTAAGTTCCTTAAAAAACTGGAAAACAACCTAGCACCTCTTACGATGCTTCAACGTAGACTGAATGTTCCTTCACAGAGTTCTAAACACAGCTGTTGCTCTTTTCACTGTTTAATCACAGAGCAACAGCAGAATCTCTAACCATCGTTGGAGCATTCAGCGCTGGATGAGTGGGAACTAAACGTTCCCTCAGCTCGTCTCTGTGCTGGTTAATACCCGTCTATTCTACTGATAATTAACTCCATAATGGCTCTCCAGTCTTTTTGGTCCTTACCAGGACTCTCAGCCCTCATCTGTATTTTCTCCATGTTGCACATGATTTAAATGAACAAAGTCAGGATTTTTGACTGCACATGTGTGCACATCTTTGATATTCAACTTGTTATGAGTTCATAGATACCAAATACTTGATTGTGCTCCTTGTAGTTTCTGAGATACATACAGACATTTCTTATCATGCTATATTTAGTATTTAGGCACAAAAGACTGTTGTTTCCTAAAATATAACGGAGTCTATTGCAAAAAGCGTAGACCCATCATGTGCCCAAATACTAGATATAATGTTATAAAAAAACAACTCACTTTTTCAGCCAAACGGTTTGACTGACTTTGAAAATATCTTCACGTTCGAGCTCAGGGAAGCCCAGGGAACACTTCGGGCACAAATGGGTGAAAGAAGAACGGTCACAGTCGCTGTCTTTGGCATCAGATTAACATCCTTTGTGTCTGTCCTGTCCTCCAGAGTAAACCCGCTCATAAGCCGGCTCATACGTCTGCACATGATGCGGAGGAGAAGGAGAGAAAGAAGCCCAAACCTGAGGAGACGAAGTCTTCCCCGGTCCCGCTCGACGACGGCTCGACCGCGGAGAACGGCGTGGAGGAGGACAAAGAGCTGGACCGGCTGAATGGAGACAAAGGGGACCGCGGGGCTCTCATCCAACCTGAAAGTGCCTTTAGCAGCGACTCCAAGACGTGCAACAACTCTAACGCTCACTTAAATGCACTAAACGTAGACGGCGGCTGCCACAGAGACGAAGGTCTGGAGGCCGCCGCCGTCTTCAAACAAGAAGAGTAATGTTATTTTTCTAGAGAGGGTGAAGGATGAAAGGTAGAGCCGGGTTAAGAGATCTGAACGCCTCCAGAGAGTCACATAAAGATGAAATCCCTCTCAGTAAACACACAAGATAGTTTAAGGAGTCGTTCACTCCGTCACCAACATGGTTATGAGGATGATACGTTTTCTTTTTCAGTAGAATATTAAAGCTCCGAGAAGCTTTATTAATTTGAGTTCTTATAGGTTGATGCTACGTCACCATAGTACCGTTGTCAATTTTGTGTTGTCTGCTTAACGAACGCCAAACGGTGTAACGAGGAAATGCAACCACTTTGTGTTTTATTGAAGCGACTCTGTCCGTCGGTTCAGAGGAGCTGAACTCATTTAGCTGTAACGTTTAAAGAAACGTCTCTAAAAATCAGACGCAAAAAGATCAAACTGATGCTCAACTGGAGTCAGACGTGTTAACCGCTTCAACAGAAACCTTCTGCATGGTTCACAGGTCCAACAGGTGTGTAGTTATTATGCATGTCGTCCTTTTTCTTCCATCTTTACGAGTGACTTTAAACGAGCGGCTTAACATCAGCGACGGCCCATAAAAAGGTGTTAACTGTTTGATTTGTTCTGACCTTGACGTTATCTACCCCACTTTGAATTAATAATAGTGTATTCACACAGTATTGTTCTGTCTGCTGTTTTTCTGCATTAGTCAAAAGAAAATCACATAAAAAGCTTTAATGAAAATCACCTCTTTCTGTAGCTGAAGGCAACGAGCTCGACCTTCCGATTAGCCGTCAGCCTGTAATCAACTCTGAGACTTTAGTGTTGTTTTCACTTTTATTACTACACCACAATTTAACATTTAACATTCTGACGTTCATTAGAGATCAGATAAACCAGCGGTCAGCAACCTGAGGCTCTTTAGCTCCTCTCCAGTGGCTCCCTGAGGAGTTTTAAAAACTGTTTCTTTGTTTACATTTTCATTTTTATTTATCATTGTTGTAGGTCTATGGTACGACAGTACGACGGAGTATTAGGGCCACATTGAGGGAAAAAAATAAACCTGAGATTTCGAGAATAAAGTCATAATGTTGTTTTTAGATTATTTTATCTGTCAATGTTTTAACTGATTTTTGTAAGGTGTCCTTGGGTGTCCAGAAAGGCGCCACTAAATAAAATGTATTATTATTATTATTATAATATTACGAGAATAAAGTCATAATATTATGAGAATAAAGTTATAATATTACGAAAATAAAGCAATAATATTACAAGAATAGTCATAATATTATGAGAAAAAAGTCGTAACATGAGAATAAAGTCATAATATTATAAAGTAGTAATTTTACATGTTATTTTTCTTTTTTTCTCGTAAAGTTATGACTTTATTCTCGTAATATTACGACTTTTTTTCTTGTAATATTGTGACTTTATTCTGTAAATCTCAGATGTTTTTCCCTCAATGTGGCCCTAATACTCCGTAGTACATTGTCTCTTTGGCCCTCACTGCATTAGACTTATATACTATATACTTAGACTATAAACTGCGTTACCTTCATCAGAATGATCACATGTTTTGCGGCTCCAGACAGATTTTTTTTTTTTTTGATAGTAAAGGTTGCTGACCTCTGACCCCTGACTCCTGAGATAAACGGTGTATCCCCCCCCCCCTGCCGCCAGAGCTGAATAGGTTTCCTTCGGTGTACGTTGATGAGAGTTTCTTCCTAACTCACAGATTGTAAGAGAATGAACTGCTGTTGGGTTTGATTGAATATTGATGGATTGTGGCGTGGTGTATTTTGAAGGCTATGCTTAATAAAACTATATTCTTTTAGTACAAGTTGTTGGTCGTTTGTTTATTTATCCCTCGTCGTGCTGTAACAGCATGTAAGCATTAATATTTCACCTTCTCCCTGCTCGCTGACTGACTTTCTGCATATTTAAATTCCTGCATTCATTTATTAAAAGCAGTAGAGTGAGCAAATCTGCTCTAAATGCAAACGGGTCACATTATGAACTGAAATGACGGCTTTTAAGGTTTTTTTTTTGCGTCGTGCAAACGGAAAAGTTGATCCTCTGATCTTAAAGACCGGCTAAGACAGACACTCGGTATCTGAATTACTGTGTGGAGGCGTACTGAGACACATTAATACTCATTAATACTACAAATAGAGAGCCGTGAGGATGGTTAAAAATGTAGGATATCGCTAACACACTCGTTTTAAAGTGGCATGCTTTGTTGTTCATGGATCTGATTGAATTTAAATTATCTTTTAATATAATTTTCTTTTTCAATTTTTTTTATTTTCTTTTAATTTACTTATTTTCTTTATTTTAATGTACTTATACTGATTTATATAATTCAATTTATTTATTTGAATGTACTTATACTGATTTATATAATTTTATTTATTTATTTTTAATGTACTTATTTAGATTTATATAATTTTATTTATTTTTGGGGTAGCATTGGGGCAGTTGTTTGAGTTATATGTCTTGATATTGTTTATGAGAATTTGTATATTACACGTTTAAAATTTTAGATTTAGATTTTATTTATTTACACATAAAAAAGGTACAAGCTGATATTACATAAGCAACATATTAAAAAAAATCTAAAATCAATTATAAGAACAGAATAAAATATAAAAATGATTTGCTATATGTATTGTTCATTTTGTTTTGTTTTGACTTATTTGTTAAATGTTTGAGAACATGTTTAAAAATAAATAAAATAAGAGATAAATATACCATGACATTACTTAGTTCAACCTAAGATTTTTATCATAATTATAATTAACATTTGCCTATATCAGCAAAAGAAAAAGTGCAAATTAAGTCAATTAAAAAATTTAAACTGACATATATGTATATATATATGTATACATATATATACATATATATATATACTGGAAAAACAAAGTTTGGAAACTTGTGTTTGGTGGATTATTTCTCTGTTGTTACAATGCTAATGGTCATTGTATTTTACATCGTTGGAAAGCCTGTTTATTGACCTTCGCAATGATGTCCAACTTGTAAGGATCATGCATTTGTGGGATGAGCAGCACAGCTGATGATGTGGGGAGCGCCCAAGAACAATTTGCCAAAATGCTCTGCCAATGGTAAACAGTGTATTCTCATAAGGCTACCAGGAAGCCTGCAATGACTGCCCTTCACCATCAGGCCCGTTGGCGCTGGTGTCGACAACACAGACAATGGGACCTGAACATGTGGGGGAATGTCATGTTCAGTGATGAGTCCAGGTTCTGTCTGCCAAAGTTGGATGGCAGGGTCAAAGTATGGAGACGACGTGGAGAACGCTATGCTGATTGTTGCACCGATGGAGTAACAGCTTTTGGTGGGGGCAGTGTCATGGTGTGGGGGGGGGGCGGCATCTCCCTCACTGGCAAAACAAGGCTTGTCATCATTGAAGGCCATCTCAATGCAGGGAGATATCGGGATGAGATTCTGCAGCCAGTGGCGATCCCATATCTCCACAATCTGGGACCTAACTTCATCCTCCAAGATGACAACGCTCGCCCCCCCACAGAGCCAGGGTTATCACAGACTACCTCCACAATGTGGGAGGAGAGAGAATGGAACGGCCTGCAAAGAGTCCACACCTCAACCCAATTCAACACTTGTAGGATCAGCTTGGGCGTGCTGTACGTGTTAGAGTGACCAACACAACCTCGTTGGCTGACCTGCAACGAATCCTGGTTGAGGAATGAAACGCCATCCCACAGCAACGTGTGACCAGGTTGGTGACCAGCATGAGGAGGAGGTGCCAGGCTGTTGTGGCTGCGTATGGATCTTCCACCGCTACTGAGGCTCCTGACGGTGGATTCAATGAATCAATATGTCTTGTTTGTTCCTTGTTACTGATAGAGAGTTCAATCATCCAATCCACCAAACAACTCAAAACAAGAGTCAACACCAACAGGAGAATACACTGTTTACCATTGATGGAGCATTTTGGCAAATTTTTCTTGGGCGCTCCCCACATCATCAGCTGTGCTGCTCATCCCACAAATGCATGATCCTTACAAGTTGGACATCACTGCGAAGGTAAATAAACAGGCTTTCCAACGATGTAAAATACAATGACCATTAGCATTGTAACAGAGAAATAATCCACCAAACACAAGTTTCCAAACTTTGTTTTTCCAGTTCTGTTTACATTTTTTAATTGACTTAATTTGTACTTTTTCTTTTGCTGATATAGGCAAATGTTAATTATAATTATGATAAAAATCTTAGGTGCATCAAGTGCATATTATTATATTATTATAATATATATATATTAAATATTATATTCTAATTATTATTATATTTTTTTCCATAGGTCTAAAACCAGCCATATATAAATATATATATACATACAGTATATATATATATATAGCCTTAAATCAGTATTTTTTATTTAGTATTATGCTTCTTTTTTTTGTAATATCATTATTTAATTTGGTTATATATTTATCATGTTAATGTAATTATGTAACAGCAAAATAATCTGATGTCAGACTGAGATATTTTTAAAATGTTTATTCATCAGTTAACAAGAAGCAGTAAATTCATTATTTTGCAATTTTTAAAAAATATTATTCAGTATAATTCAGTTATATATTTATAACGTAATTATGTTAAAGAAAAATAATCTGCATTTATCTGATAGGAGAATGTGATATTTTTTAAATGTTTATTCTGATAATAATAATAATTATTATTTATGCTGTATGTGTGTTGGATGGAGGCTGCTGAGAGAATAATAACAACCTGATTGATCCGGACATTCATTCATCTAAATTTGAGCTCCGCTGATTTTAAACCACCCTGACGTAACTTTCACATATATATATTTATATATAAATATATATATATATATATATAAATGTATATATATATATATATATTTATTAATTTAACTATATAACTAAATATATAAAAACGCACAAACATATAATAATTATTATTATTAGACATATATAATTATTATTATAATATATATAAATATATATATGTATATATATATATACATATATATATATAAAATATTATATGCTAATTATTATATTTTTTTCCATAGGTCTAAAACCAGCCATTTGTTTTATTCAATATTATGCTTTTTTTTTTTTTTTAAATATTATTTAATTTGTTTGTATATTTATCATGTAAATGTAATTATGTAACAGCAAAATAATCCGATGGCAGAATGAGATATTTTTTAAATGTTTATTCTGATAATAATTGTTATTATCCTGTATGTGTGTTGGATGGAGGTTGCTGAGAGAATAATAACAACCTGATTGATCCGGACATTCATTCATCTAAATTTGAGATTTTAAACCTCCCTGACGTAACTTTCACATTTATATATTTATTTAACTATATAACTAAATATATAAAAACGCACAAAAACATATAATTATTAGTATTATTAGACATATATATAATTAATATTATTATAGTATATATATATATATAACATTTTATGTTCTAATTATTATATTTTTTTCCATAGGTCTAAAACCAGCCATATATATATATATATATATAGCCTTAAATCACGCTTTTTTATTTAATATTATGCTTCTTTTTTTTTAAATATCATTATTTAATTTGGTTATTTTTTATCATGTAAATGTAATTATGTTACAGCAAAATAATCTGATGGCAGAATGAGATATTTTTAAAATGTTTATTCATCAGTTAACAACAAGAGGTTAATTCATTATTTTGCACGTTTTTAAAAAATATTATTTAATTTGGTTATATATTTATCACGTAATTATGTAATCATCTTTTCAATGTTTATTCTGATAATAATTATTATTATTTATCCTGTGTGTGTGTTGGATGCTGAGAGAATAATATTAACCTGATTGATCCGGATATTCATTCATCTAAATTTTAAACCACCCTGACGTAACTTTCATATTTATATATTTATATATATATATACATATATATATTTATTTATTTCTCTGTGCTCTCTCCTCTGTGTGGCTGTATCAGCCCGCCTCGGTGTCGGAGCCGTGCAGTCAGCAGGGGGCACATCTCGCTCCTCTCGCTGCTCTCAGTAATAATAATAATAAAGCGTTAGAGGAGTCTGCTGCTGCTGCTGCTGCTGCTGCTGCTGTCTGACCGACCAGCCTCCATCGGGCCGCGGGGTGATGGAGCTGAGCTGCTGCGTGTAGCTGGATGCGTCCGGCGGTCTGTTCGGTTCTGTTCTGCTGGTATTGGATCATATTGGATCATCTGGGATCATCATCTGGTTCTGAGGACGCGGTTCCTCCCGCAGCCCCCCCACTCTCTCCCGGTCCATCCCGTGTTACTGTTACTGCTGAACACTGAACACTGAACATGGCGACTGTACCAGTCTATTGCATCTGCAGATTACCTTACGACGTGACCCAGTTTATGATCGAGTGCGACAACTGTAAGGACTGGTTCCACGGCAGGTAAGACCCCGTCTCTCTCCCGCCGCGGCTCGCTGCTGGGCTTTTATTTATGGCGCGTTTCTGCGTTCTGTTTAAAACAAACAAAAATGGCGAAGTCTCGGTGGCGTCTGACAGCTTTGTGGCTCTCAGCAGTCAGTCGGTCGGTCGGTCGGTCTGTGTGAGAGGAAGGAGAGGCCGCCGAGCAGAGCGGAGAGGAGGAGAGGAGGAGTTACACACAGCAGAGCGGTTTATATCGACAATAACACTAAACAGATTCACCCTTTTTAAAAAAGTTATGTCGCTTCGTCTACTAACGTCTACTAACGGCTCTTAACGGCTATTTAACGGGTCTTAACGACCCGCGGAGCCGCCGAGCGGAGCCGTTCCGCGGGTCGCTGTTCTCCGTAGTCTCGCTTCTCTCCCATTCTTTCACCATATTCCCGCTCTCAAGCACACATTTAACCTTTATTGTGTTTAAATGGCGTCACATTTGAAGCTTTCACCGAGCCGTTTCACCGTGTGTTCTTCACCGAGCACGGCGGGAAATCACGACCGGAGTGTGGAGCTCGAGCTGCGCCGAGCAGCCTTCCTGCTGCCGGGCAGCGATGGCTGACTAACCGCCCGGACTGAGAGCTCCAGCGGGGCTTTAATACACACATTCACTCAGCAGGTTTCATCAGCAATTTGAGATATTTATATTAATGTTTCACTGCGATGTTTATATATATATGGTGTCCACCGCCTGCTCATCACTTTCCCCGCCGCTCCTGAGCGGTACTGATCTCTACCGGATCCCCGTTACCCGGTGCTGTGTTTCCCTCCCGGTGAGCCGGTTGTGTCTGCTCAGCTCTGTGCCTGCAGCCCTCTTTGTTTCGCGGTGTTTCACGCTGTTCGGCTGCACTCGGCTGGTGTTTTGGGGAACAGATCATTTAGTTAATCGTGTTTCGTTTTGGTGAACGAGCCCTTCAGAGCGATGAACAGTATTTACGCGCCTGAACGTCGTTAACTCTTTAATGCTCCCCACTGCCTGCTGCTGCTGGCTGGAGGGATGGATGGATGGATGGATGGCACATTATCACACTGTATACTGGATGTATGTGGTGGATAAGCCTCCTGTCACACACCAGCATATAAACTAAAAAAAAACAGTATAATGAAAAAAAGATTCTTTAAATTTAGACTCTAAATGTTCCCATATCAGATTAATGCTGCTAACTATATCATTTATAATATATAGGCCTACAGTAGGGAATGTTATAAATCAATCAATCAACATTTATTTGTATAGCCCTTTATAATGACCAAAAGGTACCCGAAGTGCTTTACATTAACATCAAGAAATAACAGGAATAAAAACACAACATATCATAAAATCAAGTTATGTGTTTATATCTGAGAGGTTTATGTCCTTTTCTTTATGAAATAGTCACAAAATTTAATGTATTGATTCGCACACAAATTTCACTTTTTTTTTTTCATGATGATCAGTGCAAAATAAATTTGTATGTAATTCACGTAATTGGGAACCGGGAAGTATAGAGAGCGGCGGACGCCGCGTAGGGAGGAGGTCGGGGTGGATGGGTGGGTCAGGTGCCCAGGAAAACCGCTGTTCGTGTCCTGTTGGAACCACAAGTCAAAGTTGATTAATTTCTCACGTAATTTCCGTACTTAAGGTACGCCACTTCTGTTGTTAGTTTAACCCAAATTGCGATCTTTTCCTAAACCTAACTAAGTATTTTTTTGCCAAAGCCTAACCAAGTCAGTCTATTCCTAAACCTAACCGAGTAGTTTTGTTGCCTAAGCCTAACCAAGTCAATCTTTTCCTAAGCCTAACTAAGTAGTTTGTTGCCTAAACCTAACCAAGTCAGTCTATTCCTAAACCTAACTAAGTAGTTTTGTTGCCTAAACAAGTCAATCTTTTCCTAAGCCTAACTACGTAGTTTTGTTGCCTAAGCCTAACCAAATCACTCTATTCCTTAACCTAACTAAGTAGTTTTGTTGCCTAACCAAGTCAATCTTTTCCTAAACCTAACTAAGTAGTTTGTTGCCAAAGCCTAACCAAGTCAATCTTTTCCTAAGCCTAACTAAGTAGTTTGTTGCCAAAGCCTAACCAAGTCAATCTTTTCTTAAACCTAACTAAGTAGTTTTGTTGCCAAGGCCTAACCAAGTCAATCTTTTCCTAAACCTAACTCAGCAATTTTGTTGCATAAGCCTAACCAAGTCGATCCTTTCCTAGGTCTTACTAAGTAGTTTGATGCCAAAGCCTAACCAAGTCAGTCTATTCCTAAACCTAACTAAGTAGTTTTGTTGCCTAACCAAGTCAATCTTTTCCTAAACCTAACTAAGTAGTTTGTTGCCAAAGCCTAACCAAGTCAATCTTTTCCTAAACCTAACTAAGTAGTTTGTTGCCAAAGCCTAACCAAGTCAATCTTTTCCTAAACCTAACTAAGTAGTTTGTTGCCAAAGCCTAACCAAGTCAATCTTTTCCTAAGCCTAACTAAGTAGTTTTGTTGCCTAAACCTAACCAAGTCAATCTTTTCTAAACCTAAGTAGTTTGTTGCCTAAACCTAACCAAATCAGTCTATTCCTAAACCTAACTAAGTAGTTTGTTGCCAAAGCCTAACCAAGTCAATCTTTTCCTAAGCCTAAGTAGTTTTGTTGCCTAAACTTAACCAAGTCGATCTTTTCTAAACCTAAGTAGTTTGTTGCCTGAACCTAACCAAGTCAGTCTATTCCTAAACCTAACTAAGTAGTTTTGTTGCCTAACCAAGTCAATCTTTTCCTAAGCCTAACTAAGTAGTTTTGTTGCCTAAACCTAACCAAGTCGATCTTTTCTAAACCCAACTAAGTAGTTTGTTGCCTAAACCTAACCAAGTCAGTCTATTCCTAAACCTAACTAAGTAGTTTTGTTGCCTAACCAAGTCAATCTTTTCCTAAGCCTAACTAAGTAGTTTGTTGCCAAAGCCTAACCAAGTCAATCTTTTCTTAAACCTAACTAAGTAGTTTTGTTGCCAAGGCCTAACCAAGTCAATCTTTTCCTAAACCTAACTCAGCAATTTTGTTGCCAAAGCCTAACCAAGTCGATCTTTTCCTAAACATAACTAGGTTGTTTGTTGCGTAAGCCTAACCAAGTCGATCCTTTCCTAGGCCTAACTAAGTAGTTTGATGCCAAAGCCTAACCAAGTCAATGTTTTCCTAAACCTAACTAAGTTTTGTTGCCAAGGCCTAACCAAGTCAATCTTTTCCTAAACCTAACTCAGCAATTTTGTTGCCAAGCCTAACCAAGTCGATCTTTTCCTAAACCTAACTAAGTAGTTTTGATCAAGTAACTTTGATATTTAAGTTACGCCACTTACGGTGATATATAGAATATTTTCACTGCTTTACCTCGCTGTCAGACAGCTAAACAGTCTATATTTCCAACAGACTCCGCCACCAGACTCCATTGCCAAAAACAGTAATTTTTTCCTTGCAGAACACAAGATTCGCTGGTCTACCGCTGCCTCGATCGGTTAGTTTGTTTGTGTTATTGTGTGACTTTGATTAGTTCGGATTTACCAAAGTAAAACCCCCCCCCCACCCCGTCCACAGCAGTACATTGCTTTACTCCCGTGCAGTAACTCCTGTCTGTTTATTCTAAACTGGGGGCGTGCCGACCGTCATCTACTGTAGGTAACACACTGACTATGGAGAAGAACCTCATACAACCCCACTGAGAAACACCTGAACTATCCCTTTAATTCATTGCCAGAATAAGATAAATATTTTAAGGACCAAGCTTATTTGCTGTCATAGTCAGATAAGAAAACTGCCATCAGTTTCTCTTTGTGTCCGGTAGTGAAAACGACACTTTCCTTTTAACTTCTGAGCGGTCTTATTTCCATGGAAGATGACTCTTGGTTTCGTCCATGTTTGAGTCACAACAGAGTTGAGGAGAGGGCGTCTGAGATGCTGCCAGCAGTTGTTGTGCCCAGCTGTTGTTGATCAGGAAATAGTTCAAACTAACTGCTCCTAAAACCACAATGTCTTGTTTTTACTGTACATTTCTGTTTGTTTCTGAGTGAGCAGTCCGTCCAACATGCACATAAGTCAGCTTTGCTGCAGTAGTCAATATGTTTTTATATTAACATTGTATTGAATGAATGTGTGTAATGTGAAAGGGGTCAATTTGCAGATCAACTTTGAGCTTTTTAGCTCTCTTTTAGCCCATTATTTTTAGCAGACAAGCTCTGATAAAATCAGTAGGCAACCTTCAGGTCTGAAAAGTGAAGTCAAAGCTGAAGAGTCTTAAACCTTCATCCTGTCTAGCAGCCAACAGGGGGCGACTCCTCTGGTTGTATAGAAGTCTCTGAGTAAATGAGTCTACTTCTCTCTTGATTTATGACCTCAGAAAACATTGTAAACATGAGTTAATGGTCTCAATCTCTAGTTTCAAGTCTTCTTCAATACAGCATGATGTTCATTTAGTAAATGATGGTCCCATTTAGAGTCAGATAGACCATAAAGCAGGGGATGCTTTAGGGCGGGGCTACCTGGTGATTGACAGGTCGTTACCACGTTGTCCGGTCTGGCAGTTGTCCGTGTTTTCGTCTTACAACTTTTACCCTTTCACAGTGTGTTTTCACTTCATCAAAGTTAATTATAACATTTTTGGTCGCCTAAAAATGTCTTAGCTTAGCTCCACCCTCTCGTGTCACTTCTGGTTGCAAAAAAAACCAAGATGGCGACAGACAAAAAACAAGATGGCAATAGCCAAAAGGCGACGATCAAAATGTTCAACTAGACTGTAGTTGGACATTTTTGTTGCCTAAAAATGTCTTTCTCAGTGTTCGGTTGTACTTAGCTCCACCGTCTCTTGTCACTTCTGGTTGCAAAAAATACAAAATGGCAACGACCAAAATGCCGAATTCAAGGCTTCAAAACTGCAGTCCACAAACCGATAGATGACGTCACAGTGACTACGTCCACTTCTTATATAGTCTATGTGATAAAACCACTCTATGCCGTTAGCAGCTAAGCTAACTGGTGAGGAAAGTGAAACATCCTGCAGCCAAAGAGCCTTGGTGTTATTTCAGTGATAAACACAACTTCCTACAAATTCTTCACAATAAAAGTCCCTCGTTATTTTGTTAATTAACAGCTTTTATTTTGAAGATATGTCAATATTGGCTCATATGCTAGCTGATTAGTAACAAAAAAATTGCAATACAGAAATACCAAAGCTATGTTTTGGGTTAATTTAGAAAGGTTGTCCACACTTGACACATCAATGCGTCCTGATCTGATCGAATAGTGATTGGATATATTTTCGTTGTCAGAGAAGGAGCGGCTGTAGAACGTCGGATAATTTAATTTCCTATAAACTCTTCACAATAAAAATCCCCCGTTATTTAACTTTTCCTCCCTGCAGGATTAGTAGACGTGAAGTGAACTCATTTCCGTGTTTTAGGACTCATTTCCTGCAGCACTCTTTTTCTCAGAATGTTGTACTGTTCCTTTAAAGTCTGTAACAGTAACTATAATAGAAAACAACGGTGTCACATTGTAGTGTCACATTAACTAGACGTACTAGGGACCATCGATGGCCTCACATTGGAAATAACAATTACAAGTTCAACAGCATGACTAAGTTTTTTCTCATCAGGCCTTAACTCAACACATGTAGTTAATGTGAAACCAATGTAATAAAGGTACTATTGATAACATTGAGCCACTAGATGTTGCATTCTCCCTCCCCCGTTCCATTGCAATTTACTTCACAACAAGTTGTTGCCAGGCACTTACCGTCAATCTCAGCCATTATCTGTTTTTTTTCCCACGATAACTGATGACTCAGAGATACCACATGATGCCAACGTCATTCTACTATTGGCTCACAACTAGTGATGCTAATTTTGAAAAAAATTCTTAACCAATAAGCGACCCTCGTTAACCGATTATTAACCGTTAACCGACAAGATTTTTGCCTCGCATGGAGCGGTGCGCCAGCTGCAGTGTATGAACACAACAGACAAATCCCCGTCCGGGAGCGTTAACTTAGCAGCTACGATGCTGCGTGTAGTGTCGCGTACATGCAGCCACATTCCCAGTAAAAGTCTCCACCGCACATTTAGTTTAGTTTAGCAGGTTGTCAGCTGTGTGTCTGCCCGGAGTAATGATAGCGATTGACCGACAAACAGTGTGTGTGTTTGTGCTACGTTAGCATCTGTAGCTCTGCTGGTAGCTTCGTGCTCACCATTGTCACAGACTTACAGTCTGTCAGCGCGGCGTAACTTCAGTGAGTTTCCGACAGGCCGTGTGTATGTTGTTGGTGGCGTTCTAGCTGTGAACGTAGGTGTAGCAGACAGTGTGTGTGTTGTTGGTGGCGTTCTAGCTGTGAACGTAGGTGTAGCAGACAGTGTGTGTGTTGTTGGTGGCGTTCTAGCTGTGAACGTAGGTGTAGCAGACAGTGTGTGTGTTGTTGGTGGCGTTCTAGCTGTGAACGTAGGTGTAGCAGACAGTGTGTGGTGGTGTAGGTGTAGCAGACAGTGTGTTGGTGGTGGTGGTGTAGGTGTAGCAGACAGTGTGTTGGTGGTGGTGGTGTAGGTGTAGCAGACAGTGTGTGTACAGTTTATTAGTCGGTGAATAAATGCTACGAGGCTACAACTCCTCCGCTCAAGCAAACTATAGACGGGAGCCAACTTCCTGTATCTGTAACGCCGGCTCAGACTCTCTTAAGGTGGACTCTTAAGGTGGACCAGCTTTTCTCATTAAAGTGACACATTTTTCTCAGCTTTTTAATTAATTATTAACATTTCTTTTAACCGTTTTAACCGATAGCGTTAATCGGTTAAAATGCTTAATGTTGGTTAATTATTAACATCCCTACTCACAAGCCTTGTTAGAATGGGAACCCAACTTCAGATATCTTCCACAGAGATAAACAAAACATTAATTTTGGACCCGCCAAAATTAAAAAAAATATTAACAATCATAATACCTTTTTTCAGGAAAAGCCGTACTTTTATTTGGCACCTTTCTAAAAGCTCTGCGGATGTATAATTAAAAAATAAAGAAATATTCGTCTCCGTAAAAATGTAATCAATAAGACTTTTAAAGTCAGTTAATACAGTTAATGCCATTTGAAATTCAAATTAGTTTTGAGTGGTTCCTTTTTGTTGGCAAAACAAAGTCAGTTGCTGCATGATGTCTCTGTGAATGTCATCACTTTAGTTTACAATTTTCTTTTGCCATGAATAACACCGATATTAATCTGGTGAACAAACTGATTCACTACAGTCCCATTTCACTGATGCCAGTGAGTATTACAACTTGATTTTACTACAATTATCTTCAAGCAATGACTTGATAATTACCTCAAGTGATTACCTACTACACAGCAAATATTTCCTGTAGTGTATTTGGATAACCAGTCCCAGGAGTCTCACCTAAATATCTAACCTTCTCCTCAGCAATCCTTACATTGAGATATAGTATATAATGGAACTGCATGTACTTGAAAATGTTTTCTTTATGCCAGAATTTAGTTCTGCTCTACCTGCTGTGCACACAGTATATACTAAGTAATATATTAATTTAACTTAAAGTGTATTTCTTATTTAGGCCCTTTTTACCAAGCCATGAAACATCAGCACATACAATTAATAAACTGCACAGTGTGACTGTGACAGCAAAATAATGTATGACAAAAAGTTATGATGACGTTTGATATGCTGGGAAAATGTCATGGGAACTGTAGTTTTTATAACGCTAACAAATTAATCATTGTTTAATTTAGCTAAAATTACAATGTGCTGCAGTAGATACTCAGAATAAGGATAATAAATAAAGGATCATGTGAAAGAAATGCCCACTCTGTATTATCACCTTATGAAGTTGCTCTCTCAGTTAATGTGCCGTAAAACCAAAACAACAATGAGCTAAAACAGGTTGCAGAGTTGGATGAATATCCTCTGTGGTTTTCACACACACACACACACACACACACACACACACACACACACACACACACACACACACACACACACACACACAATGCTATTATAAAATATAGACTAATGCAGCCTAATTTCTGTCATTTCACTCACTGTCATGGAGGTATGACTGCAGGGTAACGTGCACAGTAGAAACATACTGTAGTATTAGAGCGTTGAGCTGCCAAGCATAAAATCAACCCAAGTCAGCACTTCCTGCAGCTGCTTCACAATAAAAGTCTTCTGGTGGTTCACTGGAGGAAGGAATCTCTGGAAGTGCTGACGGTGCAATGGCAGGACATTAAGCCCAGTTCCAACCCGACCCCGACCCCCTCTGTAGTCACACTTACAGCTGAATGAAGCAGCCTTCTTTAAGGCGAAGGGTAGGGATGCACCGATAACACTGGCCCGTCTCGCCCGCACCGTCGGGGAGGTGGAGCGTGAGGACCTGAAAGATGGTGACGAGAGGTTAACGTCACGCTGCTGTAAAGTGGTATCGGTGCCGTTTTGCGAGTACGAGTACATGTGCACAGTATCGTACCCGATACCCAATACTGGTATCGTTGCATTCCTAGTGGAGGGTAGAAATACGGCGGCAAGCTTTGGGACGAACTTCTCTCTCTCCAACAGAAACAGGAACTGTCATAACTTTTTGTTACCATGGTTTCGTATCCATTACCCATCAGTTAACGCGATAATAACGCCTTAATGCAAATTTGTTTTAACGCCACTAATTTCTTTAACGCATCAACGCAACTTGTGATTTTTAGGTTGTAGCGTAAGTTTTAAAGCTAGAGTGAAGATCCTGGTATCATAGTAAACTATAAAACCTAATGAACCCATCGGTACCAACCATGTCAGACTAGCAGGTCATGAAGGAGGTTAAATAACGCTCTGAACTTACACTAAACTTTGGTTAGGAAAAACTGTCATGTCCATGTTCAAAGGGGTCCCTTGACCTCTGACCTCCAGATCAGTGAATGTAAATGGGTTCTATGGGTACCCACGAGTCTCCCCTTTACAGACATGCCCACTTTATGATCATCACATGCAGTTTGGGGCAAGTCATAGTCAAGTCAGCACACTGACACACTGACAGCTGTTGTTGTCTGTTGGGCTGCAGTTTGACACGTTATGATTGGAGCATATTGTTTTATGCTAAATGCAGTACCTGTGAGGGTTTCTGGATCAATATCTGTCATTGATCTGTGTTGTTAATTGATTAACAATAATAAATATATACATACATTTGTATAAAGCAGCATATCTGTCCACTCCCATGTTGATAAGAGTATTAAATACTTGACTAATCTCCCTTTAAGGTTCATTTAGAACAGATAAAAAATGTGCGACTAATTTGCGATTAACTATTTTAATTGATTGACAGCCCTATAAATAATCATCAGTAATGTGGATATAATCACTAAGTGGTGCAGAAAACAATATCCCTTTGCTGTGATGCAGCCTTTAAAACCAGGAAAAGACAACAACTACTGCCATATTACGATATCCAAAATCTAGGACTATATCTAGTCTCATATCACGATATCAATATAATATTAAAATAATAATAATAATAATATATTATAATATTCATATTATAATGGTATCAGGCGATGTAGCTTTAGTTTTATTTTCCGGGGTTTTGAGCTATTTGAGGTGTTTTTGGACTGTTTCTCTTACCACAGTAATACGATGGAGGAGTTCATTGGTTCACAGCACTGAAACATTGCGGGTTAGCCATGTTGGACATCTCATGTCCTGGCAGCAACGACTGAGAACAGCTGACTATTGTACATATCAGCTGTCTTGATAATATTGATTGTTCTATTGAGTACAGACATGTCTAGAGCTCTTTTCCCTCCGGACAAAGGTTACAATCGGCATTCATTCCTGGGACAAAAGACTCAAATGATTTTGAAAACCTGCATAATGCTGTACACGCTAATTTTGGTGTATTCATTGTTTAGATCAGTGACAATCATTTCCCTGAATATATGTTAACCATAATATTTGTGCATGCATTATAGCATGCCTGATAGCTGATATCACTTTGTGTCTCAAATGACGGCTTATTACAGACATTTGCTTGCTAACAAATTATTTTTTTCATACTTTATTCAAGGTTGTTTTCATATATGCAATTTACAGTTCATAATTACAATAGTTTATAAACATATTTTTTAAGTAGTTGAGCTTAGAAACGAACACAATAAGTACACTAAAGAAAACAACTTCAGCATTCAAAATTTAAATAGAATTAAGAAAAGAAAAATAAATAAATAAATAATAATAATAATAAAAAGAAAATAAAATACATTTAAAAAAATAATAATAATATTAATACAAAGAAAATAATAATAATAACAAATTAAATAAACAAATAAGTTAATAGAAAAAAAATAGTCAACAAATGAAGGTTGTTTAACAACCATGAGCCTAGTTATTGCTGTGAAAAGCAGTGAAGTCTTTTACTAAATGATTCATTTCAAAGACAGTTGTGTTGTTGCTTCTCTACTCGTTACGTTTTTTACAGTTCAAGTAGCCGAGCTAGCAAGGTGACCTAAAACTAGCCAACCAATGGTGTTTGGCTGCCTATCATAGAGCCGATGTAATGACATACTATTTACCTGTATTGTGTCCTTGGAGCTGTCACACCACTGTCCACATTAGCTTTTTAGTTTTTATCAACTGTGAGCATCCATTTCATTTAATTTTACATTCTGAAGTTTAAACACACTGCATACTGTGTGTGGTTGTAGTCTTTGAGTAATGCAAGTCCAAAACACTTCTCTGTTGTTAAATGACGGTATCATTCTCTCCTGACATGCTTTCCCCATTTATAGTTTGACTTTAACATTTCTTTAATGATTTATTATTCATCATTATTAATTTTTAACTCCTGCTTAGTTCGACCAGAAGGCAAAGACCAGACTGAATCAACTTTAGTATTACTTCCTAAATGCTTTTTAATCAAGAATTTAAAGTAAGGATTCAGTGAGATGCTCATGTGTGTAATATTAACCCTTTATTTACATTTGATTCATCTGTGATTCATCGGATAGTTGATGGTAGAAAAGCAGCAATGATGGACAGAGAAATAGGAGTAATGTTAAAAAATGACGGCCACATATCTGGATGTATTATGACTGTTCATGTCCATCTCAGTTTGATATCTGAATTCACCTCCTGCAGTATGTAGCCTGACCTTTAGTACCTTTAGTACCTTTAGTACCTTTAGTAGCTTTAGTACCTTTAGTACCTTTATTATCTTTAGTACCGTTAGTATCTTTAGTACCGTTAGTACCTTTATTATCTTTAGTACCGTTAGTACCTTTAGTACCTTTAGTACCTTTATTATCTTTAGTGCCGTTAGTATCTTTAGTACCGTTAGTACCGTTAGTAGCTTTAGTAGCTTTAGTACCTTTAGTACCTTTAATACCGTTAGTACCTTTAGTACCTTTAGTACCGTTAGTACTGTTAGTAGCTTTAGTAGCTTTAGTACCTTTACTTTACTGACAGAGCAGCAGATATATCAGTGAATCTGTTAAAGGGACACTCCGGTAACGTAGTATTACACGTCCAGAGAGAGAAAGAGACAGACTCTCTAAATCAACAATTTTTTATCAAAGGTAAAAACCACCTCAAGCGAGCGTAAAAAACACATTTTTAACACATGTTATTGTGTCAACATGAAACTTGACACAATAACTGGAAATGATGTGCATGTGCTTCACAAGGAATATGAGCCAAATCGACCACATGGTGGCGCTGTAATTAACGCCCAAACACGCGATTTTGGAAAGGCCACGCTCCTCACACCGTAAGTCCGATTGACTTGAAACTTGACACACATGTGCAGCTCTGTGTGATCTACAATAAAGCCTCTTGGACCACTAAAGTCCGCCTAACTCGATTTTCCGCCATATTAGATTTTTTGAAAAACACATTTTTGACACCTCCTCCTAAACCTTAGGTCAGATTTTTACCAAATTTTCTGTGGATCATTATTGGACTAAGCTCATCTAAAGTTGCATAAAGCTTGTTGATATCTCATTGCGTTTTGAAGATGTTGACCAACGAACTTTTCAATGGGAGGGGCTTAGAAGGAAATTGGCCATAATTTATTGACCATTAATCCAATCATCAAAAATCTTGGTAGATATCTTCAGTACGTGTTTGGGAATAAGCATATGAAAGCATTTTCTGCTCGACCCATAGGGAGCGCCAAAATATTAAAAAAATGTACCTCAAGATCCGGTAGATAGAATTTTATCAAATTTGGTGCACATGCTCTGGGGGCAAGTATTAATCAAGATCTGAAGTGTCATATTGATCGGTGCATGTGGGCGCGGCCTATTTAGCATTATATGCTACATTATGTATGTGCTCAATTTGCTGTGAGCTGGAACGAGCTAGAGACATGAAACTTGGTACCATAACTGCACATGATGTCATAATGCTTCACATAAAATATGATCCCAATTGGCCATATGGTGGCGCTACAACATGTTTCAAGGCCAGCCCTCTCACAACATAAGTCCCATCGATTTGACATTTGACAGACATGTCCAGCTCCATGTGTTCTACAAAAAAGTCTCTTGGAACACAAAAGTTCACCAACTAGATTTTCTGCCATGTTGAATTTTTTGAAAAACACATTTTTGACATCTCCTCCTAAATCGTAAATCTGATTGCTGGCAAATTTTCTGTGGATCATCATTGGACCAGGCTCATCAAAAGCTGCATAAAACTTGTTGACAACTCATTTCTTTTTCAAGATATTGACCAATGAACTTTAAGAGGGCGGGGCTCAGCACATCAGTAGACCCAACTTCACAAGCCTTTGGCCCATCATCTCAAAACTGGCAGGATATGTTCACAAGAGTACCTGAAACATATCCTGAAAGTTTCATTCAAATTGACCACTAGGGGGCGCTACAAGTCAGACTGACCCAGTTAGTTCATCTTGGCAGATAAGTGCCATGTTATCAATAGATAGTCAGGTGACCTCGCAGTGACCCATGAACGCAACGTCAGCATCTACTGAGTTTCGTTTTTAGTTCATGGTGAAGTGGAGAGATGAAAACACAAGGAGGTTAATGAGGCTGTTCATCATACAGAGTTGTCCTCTATCAGCCATCCAGCCATGCGTGTGTTCAGCAACACGTGAGTAGAGTGTTACACTTGGTGTCTTGAGTTTATATTGATGTTGTAATGTGTTCTGTTTGTTAGCATAAAGTTGGTTGCTAACAGTAGACTCTGATGTGTAGGCTGCTCTGATTGTTGGGGCAAGTCATAGTCAAGACAGCACACTGACACACTGACAGCTGTTGTTGCCTGTTGGGCTGCAGTTTGCCATGTTATGATTTGAGCATATTGTTTTATGCTAAATGCAGTACCTGTGAAGGTTTCTGGACAATATCTGTCATTGTGTTGTGTTGTTAATTGATTTACAATTAATTGATTTACAGTTAATAAATTTACAATAATAAATATATACATACATTTGCATAAAGCAGCATATTTGTCCACTCCCATGTTGATAAGAGGATTAAATACTGGACAAATCTCCCTTCAAGGTTCATTTAGAACACATAAAATAATGTGTGATAAATCACGATTAAATATTTCTATTGGCAGCCCTACTTATCATATACTTACATTTCATCGTTCCCTGCAGAGGAGTCGTCATTTCTCTTGCACGCCACAGAGGAAGGTCAAAGGTTGAAGTCGGTTTCAGACGCGTGAAAGGATGCTGCTGCAGTGCAGCAAGAGATGATGTGGTTTAGACCCGGCGCAGGTTTAAAAATAAGTCTTATAGTCGTGAAATCAATTCTGAAACCAGCACAATGTAGAGAAGTTGAAATGGAGGTAACCTGATGCTATGATGAAACTCAGCCTGGAGCTGAGCCGCAGCTTCACTGTAGTCAAGGTGACATGTTTATATAGTTACTGAAACTTGAACTTACTCCGAAGTTTGTAAAAACACGTCTCGAGCAACTTTTTTCTGTGTGACCACACGTCACTAAATTCACTTTGATACCACAAAAAGCTGTGAGTGAAAGTGTCTAAACATCTGCTTGTTTGTTCATTTCATATTTAGTGTGAATTTTAGGAGTTTTCCTCCAAGCCACCAAGTTAATGATGTCATGAACACAGGCGTTTCCACAATGTCCACACACACACACACACACACACACACACACACAAACTCTTGTATTTGCCTTCAGTGAAAGCGAGTAGGCGGTGTAGTAAAGCGCTGTGGTTCACAAGAGGGAAAAAAGGAAGCATTCTGGGAAACTCCCAGTTCAGTTGAGCTTGAGAGCAGCGGCTCCCAATGGGAGGAATTTGCTGGTGCAAAACGACAAAAGACCGTCATGATGACAGCTGCTGTTGGGAGCAGTGGGACGAGGGGTGCGTTCACTGTCATCGTGTTTTTAAATGAATCAACAGGACTTTTTTTATCTCTTATTGATGTCATTTTTTTATTATTTCTTTTTTCTTTTTTCTTTTCTTTTCTTTTCTTTTCTTTTATTCTATTTAATTTAATTTAATTTTATTTCATATTATTTAATTTAATTTAATTTAATTTAATTTAATTTTATTCTATTCTATTCTATTCTATTTTATTTCATTTCATTTTATTTTATTATTTTCTATTTTATTTGTGTTATATTGTGGTCACACATTAATACTTCTCTCCAGGGCCTCTTGCCTCAGTTTATATCCCTCATGCAGTTTTCTTTTTTTTCTAATCATATTTTATTGTCATAGTAGGCTACAGCAACAGCGATATTAGCGTCACAAAAAGGATTTATATATTAACCCATAGATGTGAGATGATTAACCACAGTTTATAGTGCAACAGGGGATGGTTTGCATGTTCAGATACAGAGCTCATACATGCGTTCACATACCCCGTATTCAGATGTAAAGCCTACTTACTCATATGAAAATACATCACATATAACGTAAATGAATAATAAGAATAAAACAAATAAATAGAATAAATAAATAAACATATCCATAAGAATAAATAAACTAATAACAATAAATTATAAAACAAATAATAATAATAAGAAATAACAGATAAAAGGTAGGATATGTGGTGTTATACAAGATGTTAAGTGCTCTTCACCCTCTCAGCGACTGCTTGAAGCTTGATGATATTAAATAATCAGTCAGAGGAGAGACGGGATAAAGTCTTAAAGTAGGAAATAAGAGGTAGCCGGTGAATCTCATGCAGTTTTATTTTTTACATTTGAGACTTTTGCATTGATGATCACATTCCAGTAACAGAAAAATGTTTCTGATGTAAACTGTCAAAAGCAGAAAAGATTATTACATGAAAGACAGAAATGGACGAACACTTCCTGTAACAGCAGCTGTAAACCACGGCGCTATAATGTCAAATACTTCTGCATCTACAGTGAAGACGGGTATTTATTTATAGTCTACTGTCTGGTCTATGTATTATTCTGTCCTCCTCTGTCCTCCTGTCCTTTTGTCCTGCACTGTGCTGTATATGAGGGGCTGATGCCCTTCTGCTGTGGACCATGACTCATTTTTAAAGGACTATTACACTGTTTTTTCATGGTACATATTACATTTTACTACAAATTACAAACACGTGACGGAGAAAGTGAGATTTACATTCCTTTTTATGCATCCACACCGGTGACAGCTGTGGCCAGAGGCATTATGTTTTCGGGTTGTCCGTCCGTCCGTCCGTCCCATTGTTGTGTATGTGATATCTCTGGAATCCCTGGAGTAAATTTCTTTGACTCAACGATGAACTGATCAGAATTTGGTGGTCAAAGGTCACCGTGACCTCACAAAACATGTTTTTGGCCATACCTCAAGAATTCATATGCTAATTATGACAATTTCACACAAATGTCTAACAGGATAAAACGATGAAGTGATTTAGTGTTTTAGATTTTAAATGTGTTTTTCTGGTTTCTGTTCATGTCACTTCACTGCAAATATCAGTTTGTTTTATTTTATTTATATATTTTAGAACGAGCCAAAATCAAAATAAATGAATAATTAATAGATGATTCATTAAATAAATAAATATGTCATTAAATGTAGCAAAAATAATATTAAAAATAAATTTAGCCATTAGTGATTAAATGTGACATATATTGATATTTCTGTTTTAATTTGCTTTTTTATTTATTTATCTTTGTATTATTTCCCTCATTTATTACTCTTTTGTTTAATTTCCCCCTTATTTGTTTATTTATGTATTTATTTTTAATCATTTTAAAATTTATTTATTTATGCATTTATTTTATATATATTTTTGAAAAAATACATTTATTTTTTTATGCACGATTTTCCCTTTGCATTTCACCCCTTATTTATTTCCCCAAACTTATTTATTTCTGTATTCTTTTCTTTATACCTTTTACTTTTTACATTTCTTTATGCATTTCTGCCTCATTGTGCAAATGATTTTTGATTTTGATTTTGGCAGGTTTTGTCCTCCATATTTTAGTATCACTGTGAACTGAATGTCATTTGTGTTTTGGACTGTTGATCAGAAAAACTCTGGCTTTAGGAAAGTGTGATGGATGTCCTTTACTATTTTCTGACATTTATATTTCCAAATGATTAATCAATAAAAACAAATGTCAGATGAATTGATCATGAAAATAATGCTTATTTGAAGCCTTGCTGTCAAAGCAGTGAGAACTGTAACTTCAGGCAGGTTGACTGTTATTTATTCTGCAGGGAAACGGAGAGAGACCAAAGAAAACCTCACAAAACTAAATCTATCCTCCTTGAAAAAACGGCTCATTTAAGGTCACATTCCTGATCATTAAAACGTGTGTGTTGTGTTGTTTCAGCTGTGTTGAGGTGGATGAAGATGACGCTCCAGATATCGACATATATCACTGTCCAAACTGCGAGAAGACTCACGGCAAATCCACACGTAAGTAGCAGGCTGTAGTGACTGAAGTGTTATTTATCTTAAAGGGATAGTTCAGGTGTTTCTCAGTGGGGTTGTGTGAGGTTCTTCTTCATAGTCAGTGTATTACCTACAGTAGATGTTCTTCTCCATAGTCAGTGTGTTACCCACAGTAGATGTTCTTCTTCATAGTCAGTGTATTACCTACAGTAGATGTTCTTCTCCATAGTCAGTGTATTACCTACAGTAGATGTTCTTCTTCATAGTCAGTGTATTACCTACAGTAGATGTTCTTCTCCATAGTCAGTGTATTACCTACAGTAGATGTTCTTCTTCATAGTCAGTGTGTTACCTACAGTAGATGTTCTTCTCCATAGTCAGTGTGTTACCCACAGTAGATGTTCTTCTTCATAGTCAGTGTATTACCTACAGTAGATGTTCTTCTCCATAGTCAGTGTGTTACCTACAGTAGATGTTCTTCTTCATAGTCAGTGTGTTACCTACAGTAGATGTTCTTCTTCATAGTCAGTGTATTACCTACAGTAGATGTTCTTCTCCATAGTCAGTGTATTACCTACAGTAGATGTTCTTCTTCATAGTCAGTGTATTACCTACAGTAGAGGTTCTTCTCTATAGTCAGTGTATTACCTACAGTAGATGTTCTTCTTCATAGTCAGTGTATTACCTACAGTAGATGACGGTCGGCACGCCTCCAGTTTAGAGAAACAGACAGAAGTTACTGCACGGGAGTAAAGTAATGTACTGCTGTGGACACCTAAAAGAATCAATATTAGTTTAAGTGTACGCTATAGTTAGAATATTTTCACTGGTTTACCTTGCCGTCAGACAGCTATGCAGAATATCCATACTACCATACTATTTAGTAGGAAAGAAAAAGATTTAGTATGTCACAAAACATAGTTTGTCATATGCTGTATGCTTAAAATACCAGGATGTCCTACTACATTCGGTCGCATATGACCGGCAGTCCTCTGTAGTATGTCCCATAAAGTATGTGATTTGGAACGTAGTCTTTGTTTCTGACGAGGAACTGAATCAGTTCTCTATGCTCTCACCAAAGCAACCAGACTCCATTGAAAAAACAACAACAATAACTTTACCTTGCAGAACACGGGAGTTATTCGTCTACCGCCTCGATCGGTTAGTTTGTTTGAGTTATTGTGTGACTTTGGTTAGATCGGATTCAACAAAGTCACTCAATAGCACAACCCAGCGGTCAGCAACCTGCGTCTCTTCAGCTCCTCTCCAGTGGCTCTCTGTGGATTTATAAACATGGAAATGAATAACTGTTTTTAGTTTATATTTAAATTTTTATTTATCATTGTTGTAGGTCTATGGTACGACGGTACGACGGAGTATTAGGGCCACATTGAGGAAAAAAATAATCTGAGATTTAGAGAATAAAGTAATAATATAATAAAGTAGTAATTTTACGTGTTATTTTCTTTTTTTCTCGTAAAGTTATGACTTTATTCTGTAAATCTCAGATGTTCTTCCCTCAATGTGGCCCTAATACTCCGTAGTACATTGTCCCTCTGGCCCTCACTGCATTAGACTGATATACTATATACTTAGACTATAAACTGTGTTACCTTCATCACAATGATCACATGTTTTGCGGCTCCAGACAGATTTATTTATTTATTTTTTTTACTTAAAATGGCTCTTTTCATAGTAAACTTTGCTGACCCCTCGCCTAAACAAACTAACTGATGGAGGCAGCGGTAGACCAGCTACCCCTGTGTTCTGAAAGGTAAAATTACTGTTTTTATCAATGGAGTCTGGTGGCTTTGGCGAGAGCATAGATGGATGCAACGGCTTCAGTTCCCCGTCGTAAAGGGCTGCCTGACGGTGAGGTAAAGCAGTGAAAATACTCTAAATATAGCGTACAAGTAAACTAATATAGATTTTCTTTAGGTGGGTCTTTCTTTTAGGCGTCTAAACTACGTTTAGCTGCTGCTGCCCCCCCTCCCCCGTCCACAGCAGTACATCGCTTTGCTCCCGTGTTGGTACTCCTGTCTGCTTCTCCAAACTGGGGGCGTACCAGCCGTCATCTATGAATACGTATCTACATACAACCCCACTTCAAAACACCCGAACTATCCCTTTAACAGAGAAAGGAGAGAAACAGCTGCCGTGGTGATGTCATCACTTCATGTCTCTGTCACGTGATGTCAAATTCTCAAAACGGATCAAACTGTTTTCAGGAAAACAAGATTTGTTTTGTCTGAACTGTGTTCTTGGTGACAGTTGTTTTTTAATGTTTAACTTTCTTTCTGTTCTTCAGTGAAAAAGAAAAAGAACTGGAACAAACATGACACGGGGCAAGGCACAGATATCAAAGCTGTTCAGAACGGCAGCCAGGTCTTCATCAAGGAGCTCCGCAGTCGGACCTTTCCGAGGTAAACACACATCTTAGACTTTTCTAGTACGACTCGTTGTTGACCTGTCGACACCACAAACAGTCCGATCATGTGAGATAAACCTTCTATGTCACTGAAATACTCCGACTTGACGCTCTCTAATTGGGATCACCTTTAATGGATCTAATTATAATGAAATGAGATGATTCCTCCTCATGTTGATGAGGCCTCTTGGTCAATATTATTCTCAACGTTATGAGTGACTCCACTAGAGGGCACCGTGGGGTCACGTTTCAAGCTCTGCCTTCAGCTCGTCTCACATACTACCGTACTGTAGTAACCCCGGCTCCTCTCACTGTGTGTGTGTGTGTGTGTGTGTGTGTGTGTGTTCCAGCGCTGACGACGTGGTGGTGAAGCTGAGCGGCAGTCAACTGACTCTGGACTACCTGGAGGACGGCGGCTTCAACGAGCCCATCCTGGTCCAGAAGAAGGACGGTCTGGGTCTGTCCATGCCGGCTCCCACCTTCTACATCAGTGATGTGGAGAACTACGTCGGTGAGGACCTCACTGATACTACTATTACTACTACTACTACTACTATTACTAATACTACTACTGCCATTATACTGTATCACTAAATAACTACGGCTGCAGCTGCTTCTTCTACTACTCCTACTTTATCAACTAGTACTGCTATAAGGCTACTACCGCTGTTACTACTATTACTGCAGTATTACCACCACTGCAACTACTCTATAACTACTACTAGTGCTATCACTATTACTACTACTGCTGCTACTACTACTACTGTAAGCGGTAATCACAGTAATCACTGTTATTATGTGATTATAACTTATTCTAAGTGGTCATTAAAATATTAAATCTATGCAAGAACACACAAAATGTTGTGAAATTAATTTTCGCTTTACTGAAAACAAACAACGACCACTTAGAGGAACTTATAATCACATTATAACAGTGATTATAATGTGATTATAAAAAAAGATTAGAATATAATATAGCTATGGGAATTATAATAATATAAAATAAATAAATAAATACATTTAAAAATTAAATAAAATTAAATACATGAATAAATAAAATTAAACAGAAGAGTAAATAAATAAGGGAATTAATACAAAGATAAATAAATAAAGAAGCACATTAAAACACATATTTTTGTCAATTAATTAATTAATTAATGGCTACATTTATTTTTAATATTATTTTTGCTATATTTAACGACATATTTATTTATTTATTTATTCATACATTTATTTTTTATTTTGGCATGTTGTATCCTCCATACTGTTCCTATTCCCTGTTTTATTCATAATTGACAACTGATAAAAAGACCTTTGAAAGAAAGAAAAGAAGCAGAGGATAAAACATGTATTATACCATTTTGTGTTCAGTAGGGGGCGCGTCTGTCCTTTATTTAACGCTCTGGTGTTCAGTGATGAGATCACTTGTTACATATCAACATCAGTCTGCTGCTACAGACACATTTTGTCCTCCAGCTTCCTGTTTAAAGAAAGTCTTTTAGCTTGTAGGCGGTTAGTTTTCCTCCAGCTTGTTTAACCGTGTCCTCTCTGTCCTCTCTGTCCTCTCTGTCCTCTGTCCTCTCTGTGTCCTCTGTGTCCTCTCTGTCCTCTGTTGTTGTCTCAGGTCCTGACGTCGGCGTGGACGTCGTGGACGTCACCAAACAGACGGACTGCAAAATGAAGCTCAAAGAGTTTGTGGATTATTACTACAGCACAAACAGGAAGAAAGTGTTGAACGTCATCAACCTGGAGTTCTCCGACGCCAGGTGCTCGCTCTGTATATTAGACATGAAGTCATAAAGACGACCGCCTGGATAAACTCCTGGTACTGATCATTTCTTTTTCTGTTTCTTTCTGGGGACAGGATGAATTCCATCGTGGAGAGTCCACAGATCGTGAGGCGGTTGTCTTGGGTAGAGAACTACTGGCCCGATGACGCTCTGCTCGGGAAGCCCAAAGTCACCAAATACTGTCTGATCTGTGTGAAAGACAGCTACACAGATTTCCACATCGAGTGCGGCGGCGCCTCCGTCTGGTACCACGTCCTAAAGGTCCGTCACACTGCTGGTTAGACCAGCATGTTGAGTCAGAACCAGATGGTGACCCGAGAGTGGATCTTTACTCCTGTCCAATTGCAAATTAATCACACATGTTTTATCTGTTCTAAATGTTCCTTAAAGGGAGATTAGTCAAATATTTAATCCTCTTATCAACATGGGAGTGGACAAATATGCTGCTTTATGTAAAAGTATGTATATATTTATTATAGTAAATCAATGAACAACACAGATCAATGACAGATATTGATCCAGAAACCCTCACAGGTACTGCATTTAGCATAAAACAATATGCTCCAATCATAACATGTCAAACTGCAGCCCAACAGGCAACAACAGCTGTCAGTGTGTCAGTGTGCTGACTTGACTATGACTTGCCCCAAACTGCATGTGATGATCATAAAGTGGGCATGTCTGTAAAGGGGAGACTCGTGGGTACCCATAGAACCCATTTACATTCACTGATCTGGAGGTCAGAGGTCAAGGGACCCCTTTGGACATGGACATGACAGTTTTTCCTCGCCAAAATTGTATGCAAGTTTGGAGCGTTATTTAACCTCCTTCATGACCTGCTAGTCTGACCTGGTTGGTACCGATGGACTCGTCAGGTTTTATAGTTTACTATGATACCAGGATCTTCACTCTAGCTTTAAAAGCGAGCCGCTACAACCTTTTAAAGACAGTAATGTTGGCCGGGATCACCGCAATCCCGCGGGTCTCAGAGGGTTTGATAATTACTTTTTATGGGTGCTGAGATGAAATTTTCAGTTGGATAATTTGTAAAATCCAGTGTACTCTTTCAAAGTTTCTCAACATTACCAACCCTGGCTTTATTACATGTTATTTAACACTTAGAAAAGCTTGTAAAGCATTCATAAGAACAAGTTTTGAGTGACCAGGTTGGCTGGTGTTTATCCTCCTCCAGCACTTTCTGGACCACAATCTGTATTAATGATTAACATTTATAACAGCTGATTTGGTGGCTTATAGGAAAATGAGAACCCCATAAACATTTACAGCATCAATGGATTGGCAGCAATTATTAACTGCATTATTACAGAACTACAACCTTAAAATCACAAGTTGCGTTAATGCGTTACAGTAATTAGTGGCGTTGATATGAATTTGCATTAACTTTGACAGCCCTAAAGTTAAGTAAATAAAAAAATATCCATACAGGATCTTAAAACATAAAAAGTCAATACTCAAATGAATCAACATTCTCTTGCACCCCGAGTTTATCTGGATCAGGATTTTCTTTCAAGACTAAATGTGGAGAACATTAACCTCCATCTCTCCTACGATGATGATGATGATGATGATGATGATGATGATGATGATCTGTTTGTGTTCGCAGGGAGAAAAGATCTTCTTCCTCATCAAGCCCACCTCCGCCAACCTGTCTCTGTACGAGCGCTGGAGGTCGTCGTCCAATCACAGCGAGATGTTCTTCGCCGACCAGGTGGACAAGTGTTACAAGTGCACTCTGAAGCAAGGCCAGACGCTGTTCATCCCGTCAGGTCAGAGCTGCTCTCTACTCGGGGTCATATGAATACAGCTGAACGGGATTTAGAAGAACACTTAATAATAACTAGAATGGCACTCGGAGAGCGCAGACCTCCGCCAAGGTGCCTGACTTTAAAAACAGATCCCAGCTCCCAGCTGGCGGTACCGTGAGGTGGTCGGCTTGTTATTAACACGAAGTGTTTCCATGTAACGTATCGGCGGATGCCTCTCTCATTCAGCAGCCTTGTTATGTCTGTAGAACGTTACACTACGTTGTCTCTCATCCCGTCATCTACCACTTTGTTCTTTCTCACCGCGGACGAACAGCAGCTCCACACATCCACACACGTATGTCTCTGCTCTCAGAAGGAGGCGAGGTCAACACGTCATCAGTCACACTGCACATGTGTTATACCCTGTGGTCTTAATGCTCAGGCTGATCAGAATCCTTAAGAATGTTTCTGAATCCGGATCATGATCCGGATCGCCACCAAAATCGAATGGATTGTTCGTTGTGCCACACCCCACCCCTCCAAACAATATCAATCAAATCCATCGCTGACTTTTGGAGTAATCCTGCAGGTGGATTACAACTCAAAAGTAAATTTCAACAAGGAATACTAATGATTTTTTTTCCATCATCTTTCATTAGAAATATTGAATGAATCTCTATTCTATTTTATTTTTGATGGTTGAATTGTGATCGTCTCCTCAGGTTGGATCAATGCAATACTGACTCCGGTCGACTGCCTGGCGTTCTCCGGACACTTCGTCCACAACCTGAGCGTGGAGATGCAGATGAGGTTTGGACACCTGTCTCATTACACACTCACACATCCTTTCTGCTGCCTTGTTGTCGTTGTCATATTTTAATTCTAATCGCTGTGATCCGCCCATTCCTCCTGCAGACACTCATGTCCTCATTTGGAGGATTTAGTTTGTCCTCGGCTGATCTGACCCAGTAGTTTCCACTGCGTCCTCCTCATCATTTAGCTCCAAAAATTCCACCAATCTTGTTTATGAATCCTCCACATTTGGAAATACCTGGTGAATTGCACAGTTTGTTGCAGTAAACCTGTTTTTTAAAGCATGACGATGTTTAGCTGAAACATGTTGCCGTGTGTCCTCAGAGCGTATGATATCGAGAGGCGGCTAAAGGTCAGAACTCTCACCCCCTTCCCCAACTACGAGACGGCGTGCTGGTACGTGGGACGACATCTCCTCGAGAGATTCAAAGGTAAACTCTTTAAATCAGTGGGATGTATTTATAGATGCTTTAATATGTCGTCGTTTAAATTCAGAAGAATTCACGAGAAGCAGAGAAAACACAAACAGAGTCAGGAGCTCGGCTGCATGTCTGCTGCCCAGATGAGGAGCTGGATGCTCTGATATTATTTCAGTCATTAAGTCGGTGAAGTTCACAGATGATTAGCTTCAGAAGGTTCGGACCGGCTAGAATCACTTGCTCCATTACGAGTCCCGTTTTTTAAACTTCCCCTCAGCTGGACAACTGTTTATGTTTCCACTATTTTCTGTGATGCTCACGACTACACCGTTATTCTCTTTAACGTCAAGGTCAGCAGGAAAAACAGACTCACTGAGTTCTCTGCTGCTAATTCGCCTCGATGTTGTTCATAATTTCCTGCTTTTTTTTGGTTGTAAATCGACTTCAGTTGATCCTCAGATATACAGACAAAGAAATTAAAGAGGAAATCCACATTAAAACTGCATCATTTCACATAAATCAGAGCTGTAGTTGTCGTCTCCAACCAGGTGCCGGTGTCTCCCTGTTCACTCCGGGCGCAGTCGGAGACGGTAACGTTTCTCGCTGCGGAGCCCTGCTGCCTCAGCCCCGGAGGCTGAAGCAGGAAAAGCCAACACTAGAATCAGCATTGATTCATGGAGAGACCTTCGTCTGGTCAGCTGACATTACTGCCAAGCAGCTGAAATATAGATTGATATTGTGGGCCCAACGCTGCCTTTCGTTGACTTAACGGCCACAGGTGTCGCTGTTAAGCATTTCTGAAAGTTACAAACAGTCCCTTTAAATAGGTTTTATTTCATTGTACTGCGAACACAGGAAACCTGATCTTTCAGTGAAGAATCAGCCTCATCCTGTACTCACTGTAGTTACATCTGACCTTTTAGTGATGCAGCTGATCCAGAGTGAGATGTTGACCGTGTTCCTCGAGAGCTTTAACATGTCACTCGTCTGTTTGGGTTCTCAGCTCTGCTTCATTTTGCTAACAGGACAGTTTGTCCAAACACACTTTCACCAGCTGACAGTTGACTTCACACGGCGTCTCTCCGTCAGCTCGTCTGTCCTCGTGTTTGTTGAGAGGCTTGTTCTCTTCCATCCTGTAAATCTCTGCAGAGCACTGAGCGTATACAGCACGCTGTATTTAACAGGCTTTGACTTCTCAGAGATTAAAAGTCAGGATTCATCCAGTGAGAACATTTGCATTTCTTTTTTTCTTCAGGTTTACATAAAGCAAACAAGCAGCCAGCGGCGTACCTGATACATGGTGCCAAAATCATCAACGGAGCCTTCAGAGCTTGGACTAAGAAACAGGTATGGATGCGTCAGGACAGGACAGGACAGGACAGGTGTGTGTGTCAGGTGTCTGTTCAAGCTTTTATTATGAAAACTGATGTCTGTTTTCCTGGTGACAGGCTCTCCTGGAACATGAAGATGAGCTTCCAGAGAACATGAAACCATCGCAGCTCATTAAGGACCTGGCCAAAGAGATCAGACTGTCCGAGGTATTCTGGTTTCATTTGAATATAAACGCGATCAACCGTTCTCTAAAAGATCCTGCTGGTTTTACTCTTTGGTGGCAGTAAGAGGAGACGGTGAAGATGGTGATGTTGGTCAGACTGCAGGTCAACATCTACTGTGGATATTCATGATCCTTAATGATTCTGATGAGCCCGCCGACTTTTATTGTAGCACCAAAGTCAAGTAAAAGTATTTCTTCATAGTGGTCCATGTCAAGTTACCTTTGAAAACTAATGATTGTGGATATTCATAGTTTTCAGAGTATGAATCCTTTTCTTTTTGGACACTTCATGGATTTCCTTTAGTGCCAAACTCCGGTCGAAATGTAAACTTTGCACACAAAATATCACATAATCTATGAAATCTGCAAGAACATTCATGCTCCACTTGGTCAGTGCCCCTTGGCATCAGATACCGACGCACGGAGGCATCCTTTAGCAACTGACGTAGTATAAAGAGCATGAAAATCTGCTAAGGGCGGGAACAAATAAACAAACACAGGACTTTCATCCTGGAGACCAATGTTTGTGGCCCGCGTGATTCTAAAAGTAATATTGACTTATTTTGTCACATGAGTCAAGTGAGTCTCTAGTCAGTGAAGTTAACGTCAACCACGACCGCTTCCTAACCCTAACTAAGCGGTTGTGTTGCCTAAACCTAACTTCCTGTGAAAACGGAGGTGTAAATGTGTTGTTGTTGTTTTTATTATTTTATTTATTCTATTTATATATTTATTTTTTTATTTATTCATCTATTTATATATTTATTTATTTGTCTATCTATTTATTTATATATTTGTCTATTTATTAATTAATTTATTCATTTATTTATTTATCTATCTATTTATTTATCTATCTATCTATTTATCTATTTATTTATTTTGAGTGGGGTTAAATTGCAGATTACAAAATTATTGGTCATTTCCCTGCTTTTGTTTCCAGAATGCAACGAAAGCGATTAAGAGCGAGCCCAGCATTAAGGTCCCCCCGGTGGAGGAACCGCCGTCCACCCACTCTGAGCCCGAGGAGCCCGTCTCCCCGGCCCACGTCCCCTCGCCCAGCAGAGACAAAGCCAGAAAGAAAGTCTCCAAACCTCCCAAACCACCCAAACCTCCCAAACCCCCGAAGATGCCCAAGGCCCCCAAGGCCCCCAAGCCCCCCAAGCCCCCGAAGGTGCCGAAGGTCAAGGAAGGAGGGAAGAAGAAAGCGAAGAAGGCCAAAGAGTCGTCGCCGCCTCCCAAACCCTCCAGCTTCGCGGCTCTCGAGTCCCACGCCAAGGACATCTTGAGCAAAATGGACCAGCCGAAGAAGACGAAGGTGAGCGGACGGTCACGTTAGCGGGAATTAAATAGATCTTATTTTGTTTGGAGGATTATTTGCATCCTTTAGTTTTCACTTTACCTGCGCCATTTTGCATCCCTTCCAGCAGAAAGTTTGACCTCTTTATGCAGTAAAAGCATCCCATACAGTAGTCGCTCTCGGATGAATTTTTCTGTTAATGGTATAGTTTTAGTTTTGGGTGTTTGTCAGTGGGGTTGTATGAGGTTCTTCTCCATAGTCAGTGTGTTACCTACAGTAGATGACTGTCAGCACGCCTCCAGTTTGGAGAAACAGACGGGAAAACGTATTTTAAACACCTAAAATAAAAGCCTACTTAAAAAAATGTATATCAGTTTAAGTGTACATTATAGTTAGAATATTTTCACCACTTTATCTCGCCGTCAGACAGCCCGTTCCGACGGGGAACTGAAGCCGTTGTATCCATCTATGCTCTCGGCAAAGCCACCAGACTCCATTGAAAAAAACTGCATGTTATTGTGTGACTTTGGTGAATCCGTAACCAAAGTCACACAATAACACAAACAAACCAATCGAGGCAGCGTTAGACCAGCAACCCCCTGTGTTCTGCCAGGTAAAGATTTATGTCTTTTTCAGTGGAGTCTGGTGGCTTTGGCGAGACTTTCCCCGTCAGAAATGGTGAAGCGGTGAAAATATTCTAAATCTAGCGTACACTTAAACTGATATTGATTCTTTACGTTGTGCTGCTGCCCCCCCGTCCACAGCAGTACATTACTTTACTCCTGTGCCGTAACTCCTGTCTGCTTCTCTAAACTGGAGGCATGTTGACTGTCATCTACTGTAGGTAACACACTGACTACAGAGAAGTAGCTCATACAACCCCACTGAGAAACACCAGAACTATCCCTTTAATAACTTGCGTCTTTCTCCAGGCTGTGAAGAACGTCCTGAGTATATCAGAGAAGGAAATATCAAAGCAGAACAACGTGGAGAAGTTTGAAATGAGAGAGCAGAACAAAAACAAGACTGAAGCTAAGTGGAAGTATAAGGTATGAGCTGGTTTTAATCTAATGGCTGCTTGTTACGGGCCAAAATAAATAATATCACAGTCAAATAAACCTCCGAGTGAAGAAGTGAAGGTTACAAGCTGAGCAGAAAGAAAAGAAAAGTAGGATCATCCAAAAGTGATTTGCACACTTCGCTTCAAAGCAATCAGCAGAAATAATGATGCGGCCCGAGTCGCACGTTTGAGGCCTGCAGCTCATCAGAGCTGCTCCAGAAACATCCAGAGTTTACCTCATGGAATTATTCCATATGCACTGCTTTCCATCTAAGTATTTACATATGCACTCATCTTTAGAAAGGAAATCTGTTCTATCATTATAGCTGAACAACGGGGGTGGGGGGCTTTTTCAGAGCAAAAGTGTTTGATGTGTTGTTGATGGCTGTGTGTGAGATTATAATCTCTCAATTTTGGAGTTTTTTTTCTTGTAAATTTGCCACTTTAATCTCAAGAGAATATTCAAGCTTTTTTCTTGTTAATTTATGACTAAAATCTTGCAAATTGGATTTTCTTTCTCGAAACTTTGTTACTTAAATCTCAGAGAATATTCCTTTTTTTGTCATTTATTTACGATTTTGTAATCTCGCAAATTTTGGAGATTTTTCTAGTAAATTTTGTCAAATTTGAGATTTTTCTAGTAAATTTGCCACTTTAATCTCAGAGAATATCCAGAATATTTTCTCATAAATTTCCGACTTTATAATCTCGCAAATTTGGGATTTTATTTTCTCGTAAATTTGCCACTTTAATCTAAAAAAAAAAATCCAAGTTTTTTCTCATAAATTTCCGACTTTATAATCTCACACATTTTAGGCTTTTTTCTCTTAAATTTGTTACTTTAATCTCAGAGAATATTCAAGTTTTTTTCTCGTTAATTTACGACTTTATAATCTCGCAAATTTGGGATTTTATTTTCTCGTAAATTTGCCACTTTAATCTAAAAAAAAAAATCCAAGTTTTTTCTCATAAATTTCCGACTTTATAATCTCACACATTTTAGGCTTTTTTCTCTTAAATTTGTTACTTTAATCTCAGAGAATATTCAAGTTTTTTTCTCGTTAATTTACGACTTTATAATCTCGCAAATTTGGGATTTTATTTTCTCGTAAATTTGCCACTTTAATCTAAAAAAAAAAATCCAAGTTTTTTCTCATAAATTTCCGACTTTATAATCTCACACATTTTAGGCTTTTTTCTCTTAAATTTGTTACTTTAATCTCAGAGAATATTCAAGTTTTTTTCTTGTTAATTTATGACTTTATAATCTTGCAAATTGGATTTTTTTTCTCGAAACTTTGTTACTTTAATCTCAGAGAATATCCAAGTTTTTTCTTTGAATATTACTCCCTTCCCCCGGCTCCATAATTATTATTTTTTTTACCTTAAATGCGCCGTCATAGATATTTCGTAGTCTAAATTAGTCTGTGTGTAATTTTGTTGAGCGGAAGACATCGGAGGGTTTTGGTTTCATGGAAACTTCAATGCCAAACTGCTGAGGAATGTTTGCAGGATCCATCCAGCTGCTCCTCCACATCAGGCCAAGCATTAACAGATGGAGTTAGAGACCGTGTTAGATGTTTACCAAGGTCAGCGGAGACCACGTCTTCACTGGTCATCACTGCAGAGTCATGTAAATAGTTCACAGCTCCTCTGTGTAGCAGAGACATACTATCATATATGATCGTCAATTAAAAGAAGGCATGTGACGATGTATCGGCGTCAGGTTACCCTGCATGTCACATGTCTTTAATTTAGGAGTCAAATGGTTGCGGGGTGAATATTTGAAAAATGCATATTCTTGGATTTCACAGTTAATTACAGACAGTCTGCTCAGTGGTGATTTCTATGGCAGCAGTTTGCATTCTTCTCTTTGGTTTAGTTTAAATTGGGTCAAATCATCTGTGGAGATTAACATCATGATGATTTCAGCCTTTTAAACAGGAATGTTTTTATTTTAATTAAAGCTGTCAATCGATTCAAATACATACACACATTTTGTATCTGTTCTAAATTAACCTTAAAGTCCAGTATTTAATCCTCTTATCAACATGGGAGTGGACAAATATGCTGCTTTATGTAAATATATGTATATATTTATTATTGTAAATCAATGAACAACACAAATCAATGACAGATATTGATCCAGAAACCCTCACAGGTACTGCATTTAGCATAAAACAATATGCTCCCATCATAACATGGCAAACTGCAGCCCAACAGGCAACAACAGCTGTCAGTGTGTCAGTGTGCTGACTTGACTATGACTTGCCCCAAACTGCATGTGATGATCATAAAGTGGGCATGTCTGTAAAGGGGAGACTCGTGGGTACCCATAGAACCCATTTACATTCACACATCTGGAGGTCAGAGGTCAAGGGACCCCTTTGAAAACGGACATGACAGTTTTTCCTCTTCAACATTTAGCGTAAGTTTGGAGCGTTATTTAACCTCCTGACCAGCTAGTCTGACCTGGTTGGTACCGATGGATTCATCAGGTTTTATAGTTTACTATGATACCAGGATCTTCACTCTAGCTTTAAAACAAGATTCAAGATTCAAGATGTTTATTGTCACACCGGTTATACAAGTACAATCATGTGAAATACTTTTTTGCTGGGAAGCTCCATTAAGAAAACAGTAAGTTAAGTAGTATGTTTATGTAAATATATATATACAAGCATTTTTTTTTTTTTATATTGCAGATATTGCATTGATTGAAACCGAGCCCATTATAACCTAAAAATCGCAAGTTACATTAATGCGAATTTAGTGACAAATTTGCATTAACGTATTATTATCGCGTTAACTTTGACAGCCCTAATTTTTACATATTAATAGTAAGTAATACTCAATACTAGTACTCAACACAAACAAAATATGTGTCAATAGGAGGAAGAGCAGAAAACTGAGCCGCTACAACCTAAAAATAACAAGTTGCGTTAATACGTTAAATAAATTAGTGGCGTTAGAACGTTAACGCGTTATTATTGAGATAACTCTGACAGCCCTACTTTTAATAAAATGACTCCCTTCCTCTATTTTACAGAATAGTGATCGTATTAAACTGAGTTACTGATAATAAATTTTTTAGTTTCCATCATTTAATTTTTTTAGTCAAATAAAAATAAAAACAAATTTACCTTTTAATGTGTTTACTCGATACGTTAAATCTGCACATTTGTGTGTTTGGATTTGTGCTCACTTCAGAGACAACATAGTAAAATAAACACCTGAATGTGTAAGAACGCATGTCAAAATCTATCTTTCATTCTTCTTAATGAAAATGCTCTGATGTGATAAGTCAACGTTATTTCCTTTTGAACTTTACAGAACAGTAAACCAGACTCTCTGCTGAAGATGGAGGAGGAGTGCAGATTTGACAGAACACCGCTGTCGGGCAATAAAGACCGATTCAGCTTTACGATGTCTCACAAGAAAATGCTCGGGTACGTATGGAACGGCTGTGATCGACCATGTAAACGGTCTTTGGAGGGGAGAGCGTGTTAACCTTCTCATGTGGCGTGTTGTGGTGATTATAGAGCCATGTGGCTATCAGCACCGTCTCCATTAGAGACCAACTCAAGGACTTCTCGCTGCTGAGCCTCGTATCGCTCCCTCATTGTTCCTGTGGTTTCCTTTTCAGCTCCAAGACGCTGAAACCTCAGACCAACTCAAGTGTTTTTGGATCATTACAAAACCTAAAAGAGGACAAAACCAAGCCGGTGAGAGACGAGTACGAGTACGTCTCCGACGAGGGGGAGCTGAAGATTGACGAATTCCCCATCAGGCGGAAAAAGAACACCGTCAAGAGGGATCTGTCCTGTGAGTAGTGATTCAGTCTGGTTCAGTCTCGGGCCGGGTATCAAACCTCAACACTTTTTTTATTGTTGACTTAAATGTGTCGCATTGAGTTTAGAAAAGTGTTGAAAATCAGCATTAAATGATTGGTCAGATTCGTAGGTTTATTTATTCTTTGATATGATATCTACGATGTTTTTTTTAAGATCATTGTAGGTCAAATAAAAATAAAAATAAAAATAATTACGGAGAGGGAGGTAATATTCCGATAATTAACTGAACTGAATTTCCAAGATTTAAGTCGTACATTTACAAGAAAAAAACTTGGATATTCTCTGAAATTAAAGTGGCAAATTTACGATAACAACATTTTTGAAAATATTGTGGGATGCAAAACCGTGGTAACGCCAGCCACCATCTGAATTTCACTGCTGTGGTTCCTTAACAAAAGAAACCCCCCACTATTTTTCACTACCATGGTTTTGTTCTCCACTAATTAGTTGTTTTTCTTGTAAATTTCCGACTTTAAAATCTTGCACATTTGTGAGTTTTTTTTCTCGTAAATTTTCCACTTTAATCTCAGAGAATATCTGAGTTTTTTCAACATAAATTTACGACTTTAAAATCTCTCAATTTTTTTAGTTTTTTTCTTGTAAATTTACGACTTTATAATCTCACAAATTTGTGATTTCTTTTCTTGTAAATTTGCCACTTTAATCTCAGAGAATATCTCAGTTTTTTTTCTCATAAATTTACGATTTAATAATCTTGCAAATTTTAGTTTATTTTTTTTAGTAAATTTGCCACTTTAATATCAAAGAATATCAAAGTTTTTTTCTCGTAATATTACGATTTAATAATCTTGCAAATTTTTGTTTATTTTTTTTAGTAAATTTGCCACTTTAATCTCAAAGAATATCAGTTTTTTTCTCGTAATATTACGATTTTATAATCTCGCAAATTTGGGATTTTTTTTTCTCGTAAATTTGGGATTTTATAATCTCACAAATTTGCAATTTTTTTCTGATAAATTTGCCACTTTAATCCCAGAGAATATCCACGTTTTTTTTTTTATTAAATTTCCGATTTTATAATCTCACAAATATTAATCTCAGAGAATATTCCTAATTTTTCTCGTTAATTTATGACTATATATAATTTCGCAAATTTGGGAGTTTTTTCTGATAAATGTGCCTCTTTAATCTCAGAGAATATCCAAGTTTTTTCTCTATTATTTGTTTTACCTACAATACGCCGTCGTAGATATTTCGTTGTCTAAATTAGTCTAAACGTGAGCCGCCGAGTGCTAAACCGTGGTACCGCCGTCTGACTTCTGTAGTTCCTAAAATAGTGTTATTATGGTATGGATGGCCTCTGAGCGAGGCAAACGGCGTTACTACGGTTTTGCACTCAGCGCCTTACGTTACCGCAGTCTTGGAAAAGGAGGAGTGAACGGAGGGGTACTGAGTCGGTTGCAATCTGCAACCACATCGCTAGATGCCACCACATCCTACACACTGCTCCTTTAAGTATTGTGTTGTTATGAGTACCGATGATCAGGTGTTGCATTAGCACTGATACCCAGCCCTACGATCAATAATGAAAACATATACCGTGGATGAACAACTTTTTTGTTTTGTTTTTTCCAGTTTTGTCGGACATCAAAGAACCCATTCAGCCAGCCAAGAAACCAAAGTTCCAACCGTTGGTGGCCAAGGTACGTACATCACACGACATGTGAGCAGTTGTAATGCGATTATACGACTCTATATACATGACGAGGCTGTATACCGGACCCAGCCAGCTAATACTGTTCCAGGCGTTTTCATGCACAAGAACATGCTGCAAAACTCAGATCATAATAAAAAGAAAATGTTTTGTGGGTGAATCAGCTCTCTAAGCTGCGGACCACCACACCCTGATGAGGGAAATAGCTGTGGCATGAACGGAGGACGAAGAATAAAGAAACAGACTTGTACCAGATGCTGTTGTGTTTACTAGTGAGAGTGGAAACTGGAAACCACATCATAACAGAGTCTCACAGTTAACTTCAGATCCATCAGATCCATCAGATCCATCAGGTCCATCAGATCCATCAGGTCCATCAGATCCATCAGATCCATCAGGTCCATCAGGTCCATCAGGTCCATCAGGTCCATCAGGTCCATCAGATCCATCAGATCCATCAGGTCCATCAGATCCATCAGATCCATCAGATCCATCAGGTCCATCAGATCCATCAGGTCCATCAGGTCCATCAGATCCATCAGACCCATCAGATCCATCAGGTCCATCAGATCCATCAGACCCATCAGATCCATCAGATCCATCAGATCCATCAGGTCCATCAGGTCCATCAGGTCCATCAGGTCCATCAGATCCATCAGATCCATCAGGTCCATCAGGTCCATCAGGTCCATCAGATCCATCAGGTCCATCAGGTCCATCAGGTCCATCAGATCCATCAGATCCATCAGATCCATCAGATCCATCAGAAGCCTCGAATTTATTCTGTAGCGCTTATTTTGTTGTTGTTTTAATTAATGCAAATGAGTTTGGGAACATCAAATGAAATGACCAAGGCCTTAAGGCAGCTGAATTATTACCTGATTTGTCTACATGTGTCAAAATTGACATGGTGCATATTTCAAAATAAATGAGATGTTATACATTAAAGGGATAGTTCAGGTGTTTCTCAGTGGGGTTGTTTGAGACTCTTCTCCATAGTCAATGTATTACCTACAGTAGATGACGGTCGGCACGCCTCCAGTTTAGAGAAACAGACAGGAGTTACTGCACGGGAGTAAAGTAATGTGCTGCTGTGGACGGGGGGGGGGGCAGCAGCTTAACAGATTTTAGACACCTAAAATCAGTTTAAGTGTACACTATATTTAGACTATTTTCACTGCTTTAATTTCCCTTTAATTCACCCTGTAAATGTCTGCTTCTCTCTCCTCATGTCTATTTCTACTTTCTCCACTTTGTCCAAATCAATCAGACCGTGGAGTCCTCCGACGAAGAGACTCTTCACATAGACACGGAGGCCAAGCCCGAGGTGAAGGGTCGCAACTCTAAGGTGAAGAAGAAGACCGGCAGCGCCGCGGGGATCCTTGACCTGCTGCAGGCGAGCAAGCAAGTGGGCGGGATCGACTACAGCGCCAACAGGTAGACTGACCTCCGCTGACGTCGTTCTGTTCCTCCGACACCGATCTAAACACACTCTCTCTCGGGTTACAGCACACGCACAGCTCGGTTAATTAATTTCAGGTCTCCTTAATGGGGCAACCCACTGACAAACAAATGGCCCCGCTCAACGACGATGTCATTGGATGAAAAAGCTGAATTTTATGACTTCGCTTCGAGCTGAAAAATCAAACAATTTACGCAGAATCTGTCAGCAGTTTGTGTTAAGTCAATGTTTGTTTCATCTATCAAAAAAAAGCTCTGCGTGGCTGCAGGCTCTCCTCCCTCCGCCCTTCTGCTGTTTGCTGTTTTCATTCAGCTCGTGATGGTCTGTTTCCACCACACTGAAAGCTACGAATGAGCAATGAAAGAAGGAAAGAAACATCGGCTGAAATATGTTCATTTCTCAGATTGTTTGGGTGCTTTGGAGAGGGAGAGACCGCGGTTCATTCTGGGAGTGTTTGACAGCTCATTGTTGCAGCTAATTACTTAATATCTGCCTCTTAAAGTCATCACAGCTCCCTGGAGAATATTTACATTTCACAGTTTTACTTTGTTCTTCCCGATTCGGAGCAGTTTTGTCAGACGGTAATGATGCTTAATGGCACAACTGCTTAATTTGCCACTTTAATCACAGAGAATATCTAAGTTTGTTTCTCGTAAATTTACGATTTAATAATCTTGCAAATTTTATTTTTTTTCTCGTAAATATGTTACTTTATTCCCAGAATATAGTCAATTTTTTTCTCGTAAATTTATGATTTTATAATTTCCGCACATTTGTGATTTTTTTCTTGTAAATAATCCACTTTAAACTCAGAGAATATCCAAGTTTTTTTTCATAAATATCCGTCTTTATAATCTCGCAAATTTGGATTTTTTTTTTCTCGTAAATTTGTTACTTTAATCTCAGAGAATTTTCCATTTTTTCTCATTAATTTATGACTTTATAATCCCGCAAATTTTTGAGTTTTTTCTCGTAATTTTGCCTCTTTAATCTCAGAGAATATCTGAGTTTTTTTCTCATTAATTTACGACTTTATAATCTCACACATTTGTGATTTTGTTTCTCGTACATTTCCGATTTAATAATCTTGCAAATCATTTTTTTTTTCTCGTAAATATGTTACTTTATCCCAGAGAATATTCAATTTTTTTTCTCGTTAATTTACGACTTTATAATCTCACACATTTGTGATTTGTTTTCTCGTAAATTTGCCTCTTTAATCTCAGAGAATATCCCAATTTTTTTGTATATTTCCGACTTTATAACCTCGCAAATTTGAGTTTTTTTTCACGAAAATTTGTTACTTTAATCTCAGAGAATATTCCTTTGTTTTTTCTTGTTAATTTCCGAATATATAATCTTGCAAATTTGAGAGTTTTTTTCTGATAAATTTGCCTCTTTTTTCTGGTTATATTACTCCCTTCCCCCGGACTCCGTATTTTATATATTTTTTTACCTACAATACGTCGTCGTAGATATTTCGTTGTCTAAATTAGTCTAAACGTGAGGCGCCGAGTGCTAAACCGTGGTTAACTTAATGGCTCAACTGGTGACATTTCTATGGACTTGAAAGCCTTCTTGTCAATCATTCTCTCTCAGTCTCTCTTCTCCTCTGCCGGCGTGCTGACTGCTGTGTAATGGCTGCTGTTGTTGTGTATTTCTTATTGACGTACTTACAGTCAGCCACCTGCATCTCCCAGCACACAGGAGGCCATTCAGGGCATGCTGTCCATGGCCAACCTGTCGTCTTCAGACAGCTTGCAGCAGCCGTGGAGCAACAGCCAGTCCAAAGGCAACAGCCAGTCGAAGGGCAACTCGCAAGGCGCGCAGGCCGGCAAGAAGGCCGGTGGAAGAGGAGGAGGCGGCGGCGGCGGCAACAACAGCAAGCGGCCCACCAAACGGCTCCCGAAGAAACCCAGGAAGAGCAGCAGCATCGAGAGTCTGGACTACGACGACGACCAGGACCACATGGACGCCTGTTTCAAGGACTCCGATTACGGTACGAGCCCGAATTATTCCTCTTCTTCCTGTTTTCATAGAAACTTAAAGGTCCTATATTGTAGAAAGTGAGACGACTTCCATGTCTTTTTGTGATTATAAAGCACGTCTAGTATCAAAACACTCCACAGAGAAATGCTCACAGTCCGTATTCAGAAACTGAGCCTTTAAACGTGCCGTCAGGACTTCCGTGAGGTTGTGATGTCACAACTATACAGTCACCGGTAGAAGTGCTGCTAAACTCTGTGTAGTTGACACACACACACACACACACACACACACACACACACACACACACACACACACACACACACACACACACACACACACACACACACACACACACACACACAGTGGCTATGTTCCAAATCACATACTTGTTCTTTTTACTTTTATACTGCAGCTGCCCTTACAAAGTACGATACCGTTGGGACATACTACTACATACTACATACTACATACTACATACTACATACTACATAATACATACTACTTCATCCTAACATTAGGTCTTGAACTTTGACCCTCTTGCTCCGCTGTGCAGAGGATTGTGGGTCCGAATAGACAGAAAAGCGTGCTGGCTTGCTGCAAAATGCGACCGGATGTAGTAGGACATCCTGGTATTTTTGGCATACTGCTTTTGAGAAGCTATGTATTGGGACATACTGAATCTATATTCAATTTTTTTCTCGAAATTTTTTACTTTAATCTCAACGAATATCCACGTTTTTTTCCCGTTAATTTACTACTATATAATCTGGAGAATTTGAGTTTTTTTTCTCGAAAATGTGTTCCTTTAATCTCAGAGAATATCTAAGTTTTTTCTCGTAAATTTCCGACTCTATAATCTTGCAAATTTATGTCAGATTTTTGTATTTATTTTAATCTATGACGCAATTTCAACACTTTTTTCAATTATTATGGTTTATTGACGTACATAACCTTGCAGGTCAGGTTGTACAGATTTCAGGGATGTAGAGCATTTGAAGATACTCCAAGAAATAACAACAAAAATACCAACGTAGGCAAACGGTTAAAGAGACTAACCGGAGCGTTTCAGACAGACGGTGACTACAGGCATATTCAGACAGACAGGATGAGAAAGATAATGAGTTTTATGAACATTAAAGCATGTAAACACGTTCTAGTAGAAACCCAGAATTCCAGTTTGAAGCACCTTTAGAACCCAGATGACCGGAGCTCGTCGAGGTCACGCCGGCGTCATTTGATGATAAACTAACGAGCTGCCGGGTCTGATTCTCTGCTGCTGCTAACAGGTGCTGTTAGAAACAGACTAACCCGCGATGGAGCAACATGTGGCTCTTTAATTCTAAATCTGGCCTTGAACTTTTCATTAGGAGGAGATGCTGGGGGGGGGGGGTGTTTATGTTTCGTGCCTTCGTTCCAAATCCGCCCTTTCGTGTTGCTCCAATTTGTGATTCTTTGAAACGTTTTTCTTTGTGAGCTCCGTCCAAACTCGTCAGTTCTGTCCCTCCCAGCTTGTTAATAACACATTAACACGAGCAGTTGTGAATCGTTGTTTTACACGCCGTTTGAACTTCTAATTAGCGTCTAAATTAGCTGCACGAACTCTCTCGGTATGACATCTCCAGGCCAGTGTGAAGCTTTTCTCACACGCTGGAACTCTTTCCTTCTTTTGTAAACATGTTTTATTTGATCGTCCAGTTATCAGATTTATATCGAGCGTCTTCAGATGAGGCTGTTGTTCTGTGAGGAGGCGGAGGAGTCCACAGCTGTCTCACAGCTGTCCTGCATGCTGTCACTGGAAACTTTTAGATGCACGGAAAGCAGAAATAAGTGTACTTAAGTCACATTCTATGCTTTACATATGTGACAATAATTGGCCGGTAATGTTTAATTTCCTACATCCTCTCATTGAAAACCTTGACATGTTAGTAATCGGTTACATCTTTCTGATTTCAGTTTACCCGTCGCTGGAGTCCGAGGAGGATAATCCGGTTTTCAAATCCAGATCGAAAAAACGGAAAAGCAGTGATGACACTCCGTACAGCCCGACAGGTAAAGACTAAAGAAAGTTATTTACACTTTATGGTTTTTCTGAAGTAAATGTGTATTAACCCTTCACATGGATGTGATCGCAGCCCGCGTCGGACCGTCAGTTCCTCGACAGGAGCGGCCGGCGAGAGACGGCGCCCGAGTTGCTTCCATAGAAACGGGACTGGCTGCAGCTGCAGCAAAGCTTTCTCATCAGGTATGGCAGGATGGGATTTTTACAATCAATCAATTCAAATATTTAATATTTATTAATCGCATGATGTTCCATAGTTAATCACATTTTGTTATCTGTTCTAAATGAACCTTAAAGGGAGATTAGTCCAGTATTTAATCCTCTTATCAACATGGGAGTGGACAAATATGCTGCTTTATTCAAATGTATGTATATATTTATTATTGTAAATCAATGATCAACACAAATCAATAACAGATATTGATCCAGAAACCCTCACAGGTACTGCATTTAGCATAAAACAATATGCTCCAATCATAACATGGCAAACTGCAGCCCAACAGGCAACAACAGCTGTCAGTGTGTCAGTGTGCTGACTTGACTATGACTTGCCCCAAACTGCATGTGATTATCATAAAGTGTGCATGTCTGTAAAGGGGAGACTCGTGGGTACCCATAGAACCCATTTACATTCACTGATCTGGAGGTCAGAGGTCAAGGGACCTCTTTGAACATGGAGCGTTATTTAACCTCCTTCATGACCAGCTAGTCTGACATGGTTGGTACCGATGGATTCATCAGGTTTTATAGTTTTATATGATACCAGGATCTTCACTCTAGCTTTAAAACAAGATTCAAGATTCAAGATGTGTATTGTCAACCCGGTTATACAAGTACAATCGTGTGAAATACTTTTTGCTGGGAAGTTAAGTATCAAAAAAATAAATAAAATAATAATAATAATAATAATAATAATAAATGACACAACGATAAAAAAATTAATTTAGAGTAATAGAATTTAAAAAAAAAAAATATTTCCAAATAATATACATTACAATAAAAAGGGAAATACTTGGTATATGGTAAATATAGAAGGATGTATATATTTATAAATATATTTATATATATCTATTTATTTTGATAAATAGATATTTATATATATATGTATATGTAAAAAAAAATATAAGCTAGCTTTAAAACTGAGCCGCTACAACCTAAAAATCACATTAATGCTCATTTGGTTGTTGCGTTAACTTTGACAGCCCTGACTTTTACATAATAATATGAACTATTCCTCGTTAAGTGATGCTCAACATGAACATGTGTGTCAACAGGAGGAGCAGCAGAAAAGTAAGAAGAAGAAGAAAAGCACCAAAAAGAAGGCGGTAGTGATCGAGGAGCCCCCGAAGATCTCTCAGGACAGCAGCTCGCCGGAGCACAACGCCGACTCCCAAGACGGCAGCCTGACGGACCACGAGTTCAACACTGGAACGGTCAAGTCGCCGGGGGGGCCGCAGCCCATGGCGCCGGGGGTGTTCCTCAGCCAGAGGCGGCCGTCGATGTCTTCTCCCAACAACAGCACCAACTCCACGAGCACCACCAACAGCAGCAGCGTGGCGAAGGGGGAACGCGCGGTGTCGGCGGACGCCAAAGGTGAGTCGTAATCAAAGCAGCGTTAGTTAGGATGGTTAGAACATCCAGACCTGTACATTCAGTCAGCTGTTTGCTTTATGGTAAACAAGTTTAAAGGGAACACCAGCTAAATTAAAACTTCCAGCATGTTCTCAACATGACCGAGGAAAGTTCATGAGATGCTCTCTCTCAGAGCCAGAGACCGGAGACGTTAAGGATGCTTTCACACCGGTACTGGGGTTCAAATTATACATTATTGTATTTTGGTTCTGGTCCGGTTCCTGTTTCACACTGACTTTTTATAAACGAACCAGAGGAGTAAACAGGAAGTTATACAGACTGACAGACTGACAGGTAACTCGTCATCCTGCATCATCAGAGGTCAGAGGTCAAGGGACCCCTTTGAAAATGGACATGACAGTTTGTCCTCGCCAAAATTGTATGCAAGTTCAGAGCGTTATTTAACCTCCTTCATGACCAGCTAGTCTGACCTGGTTGGTACCGATGGATTCATCAGGTTCTATACTTTACTATAATACCAGGATCTTCACTCTAACTTTAAAACTGAGCCGCTACAACCTAAACTTTGACAGCCCATGTGCAAAAACTGTGATCGTAATCCAGGAGAACATACAGGTGTGTTTCCCTCCAAACATAGTTGAGAACGCAGTTTAGTTGTATGGGGACATCATTTAGTAGGAGACGGGGTTGAGCTTGTACGTACAGTAGACGAGGCAGGTTTTAGTATTTATTAAGCGAGTAAAGAAAGACTCAGTTGTCATCCTTCCAGCTGGACGTCGTGTCTCACCTCTTCCGTCTCTTCTCGTTCTCTCCACAGCGAAGCGGCTAAAGAAAGGAATGGCGACGGCCAAACAGAGACTTGGAAAGATTTTAAAGATCCATCGAAATGGAAAGCTCCTCCTGTAGCACGCAGCGGCAGACTGCTGCTGTCGGACTGGGAATTAATGAGCTGGGTCTCCCATCATCCCAACCTCACCCAACCCCCCCCAGCCCTAACCTCCCCCCCCCCACTGAGTAAAGCCAACAACGGAAAGAAGAAAAAAAACAAAAACAAAAAAAAAGAAAGTCATGCATTTTTCAATTTCTAAGAAGAACATCACTCAAATAGGTTTTTGCCTCTACTTATACTTTATAACTTTCAGATATTAAAGTGTACAGAACCTACTATAAATATTTTTTAAGAGAACATGTCTCATTTTACTACAGCTGTCAGTTTATCAGGGGTTGCTCAGACATGAAGAAGTAGAAGTACATTTGCAGTCATTCCAAGATTTGTTGAAAGTATCCCTTGCATGTATTCAGTTGCATGTGCGCTTTGGGTTCGGGGGTTCGGGGGTTCGGGGGGGTCTACACGTTAATTCCTACTATATATGGATGCAGCTTATCATAACCACGCCGACGAGCGACGGGGTCTTTCTTCCCTCCCAGCCGACGAGCATTTATCTCTTTACGTTAACACTTTGCAGAGCACTATCAGCGCTGGTATTTATTTATTCGTGTGGAGTCATAGATAGGAAGTACGAAGACGTCGAGGAACGACTGTAAAGCACAAAGTGAAGCATGAAGCAGCAGTTAGGCTAACAGGCTAACATAGGACTAACCCAGGGGTCAGAGGTCAGCAACCTTTACTAGCAAAATAAATCTGTCAAAACATGTGATCATTGTGATGAAGGTAACACAGTTTATAGTCTCAGTATATAGTTTATAAGTCTAATGCAGTGAGGGCCAAAGAGACAATGTACTACGGAGTATTAGGGCCACATTGAGGGAAAACACATCTGAGATTTACAGAATAAAGTCAGAATAATACGAGAATAAAAGTTGTAATATTATAAGAATAAAGTCATAATTAAACAAGAAAAAAGTCGTAATTTACAAGAATAAAGTCTAAATATCACGAGAATAAAGTCATAATTTGAGGAGAGAAAAAGTCGTAATTTACAAGAATAAAGTCGTTACTTTACGAGAAAAAAAGTCGTAATATTCTGAGAATAAAGTCATAATTTCACAAGAAAAAAAATCGTAATTTACGAGAAAAAAGTCGTAATATTACGAGAGAAAAGTCATAATTTAGCGAGAAATAAAGTCGTAATTTACGTGAATAAAGTCAGAACTTTACGAGAAAAAAAGAAAATAACACGTAAAATTACTACTTTATAATATTTTTTTCTCGTAATATTCTGACTTTATTCTCTAAATCTCCGATTTATTTTTTTCCCCTCAATGTGGCCCTAATACTCCGTCGTAGCATCGTACCATAGACCTACAACAATGATAAATTAAAATGAAAATGTAAACAAAAAACAGTTTTTAAAAGTCCACAGGGAGCCACTGGAGAGGAGCTGAAGAGACGCAGGTTGCTGACCCCTGGTCTAACTGGTCTAACTGGTCTAACTGGTCTAACTGGTCTAACAGGTAAACAGGTAATATGATGATAGGATTCGTGACACTACGTGGGACTTTAATGATAAGCCTCATCCATGTCGGGTCTGCGGTTACATGGGGATACTTTCTCTCTCTTCTTTTGCTTTCTCAGGCAGCACCGCCTCATCTCTGCGTTTCTAAACGGCTTCACACAGTATATATAGAATGTAGCTTGTACATAGCCTTTTAAATTACTACTTTTTGTATCCTTTTCCCCCCCTCCCCTTAAGGCTTAATTATACATTTTTACCGGTTTTGCTAATTATGAATAAATAACACAAATATATATATGGATATACAGTATAGTCCTGATTTTGTAGACTTTTATTTTCTTTAATAGCTTTTGTTTTTCCTGTTAGATTTAAAAGGTGTTGCCTGGAAAACAACTGAAGAAAATAATAAATTTTATTGTCATATGGCCTTACATACATACACAAAAAGCTAATTGTATTGTGATTCTGTTTTTGAACAAGAGACGAAACTTTGAGGAAAAAATTATTATATATAAAAAAAAAAGAAAAAAAAAATGTACTTAAAGTTTCTGTGACCAGCCTCTTGTTCGAGTTCTAGTCTCCTGAAGGGTTTCGGAATTATTTTACTAGCACCTTGTGAAGTGTTTATGTGTCAGTGATGTAATTTATTAATGTTTGTAGCTTTTTTATACTTGTACAATTCTTAAGAGTTTTTTTTTTTGAATATTTCATCTACTTGTGAAATTAGCAGAAACATTTTTCTTGGGATGAAACGTTTCTCACACGAGAATCTACATTAGCAATTTGTTTTTTTATCTCCATCCTGTCTTCACTCAATGTTATCATGGGAAACATTTCCAATGTGTTATTATTATTATTATTATTGTTAATAATATAGTTCTAAAGCAGCTGCGTCCACGCCTCCATCACACCCTTTTCTTTCTGGTCAGGACATTTTTAAAGAGCTATATACTCTCTCTATAAATATATAGCAGCAGTGTTTCAGATCCATGATCAAACCGTCAGTGGGACATATTTTCAGGTTTTTTATTTGTACAATATGTGTGTCGCTTTCTTTGTCGTGGTTTTATTTTTGTATGTCCGACCTATTAAAATGCATCCACTGTGCCAGGACAGTGAGTGAGACCTGTTGTAGCTGTCTTCCCTTTACTGTTATTTGCAGTACTACTAGTAAGTATTTACAATCCTTTTATGACCTGAATCTATATTTTTCTGTATTTAGACGATTCTGTTCTCTGAGATCATGGCTCACTTTTTTAAGACATCCAGAAATGGTCAAAAGTTTGCGAGGAAAACAAAGCATATTGTTGTTGAATGATATGTCCGCCTTGTTTACTTTTTTGCAATACAGTTACTGTGGAAAACCTCCGTTGTGATGTGTTCATCCTCCTCTCCTCCGCTCTGCAGCGTGACGACTAAACATGTTCTGTTGTTTCCTGCTTCACATTGGTCTTTGAAGTTCAAATCCAGCATCACATTTTTAACTAAAAATTATACTTTTAACTAAAAAAAACTTTTTATATATATATATATATAAAGATATATAAATTTATATATATATATAAATTTACAACTTTAATTTTAGAGAATATCCCAAAACAAATTCTCGTAAATTTACAACTTTAATCACAAAAATTCAGATTTTTTTACTTGTAAATTTACCACTTTAATTTTAGACAATACCTGAGTTTTTTTTCTGCTAAATTTACTACGTTTCTCAGAATATTAGCCGCCTTACCCCGGCTCCGTATTTTATTTTATTTTATTTTACTTTATTTATTTTTTACCTACATTGGCCCTAATACGCCTAATATAAGCAGTCACACAGATTATTTGATGTGACATACAAAAGTAAACTCAAAGTCAATTTAGTGCAAAAACGATCTCCATTCATCGAGTTATTTTCTGTTCGTATATTTGAGGCCTAAAAAAAATATTAATTTGTCCAAACTTCAGAATTTTCCAGAAGTGAGGTGCGTTGCTGCAACAAGTTGAATGGAATAGTTTTATGTTAGATTAAAATATAATAATATTCTTACTGGACTGGCAGATTTTTTTTACTTGTAAGAAAGAAAAAAGCTTCTGGACTCGGTTTAGGATCCGGCCTCCCGGAGTTTAAGCAGCTGCTTTTAGCCGAGTCATTAATTAAAACCAAGCCAAAGTCAACACCATTAAAAATGTATTAACGTGAAAAAAGTGCTCTGGAGTAGTCAGACTCTTCTGACTCCAGGACGCCCTTTCCGCCATCCTGAGCAGGTGTTCATACATACATACATACATTCATACAGGATCTGCCCGGTCATCGTGTTTACCTCTACTGCACAACATTAGATTTTCATTCTTCAATGTGTGGTCAGACAGCCGGTGTTCTGCTGCAGCAGAGCAACAGCTTGTCTACGCCACTAGATGGAGTCAAGAAATATGTGAACACAGACACTGACGCATGTTTTTAAATCACCTTAAGTTCAGACCACACATGCAGCATTCAGCTGGTGTGTTTTAGTTTGATCTGCAATATTTAGACTCATTCAATAAGCTTTTAATGCATCAGTTTAATTACAGAAACGAAAGGAGATGTGAACATAAATGAGTTGCAGCACATCTAAAATTACAAAAACTAAGTCAATTAACTCTGAACTTTGTGTGATTAAAGACTGAAAGGGAAGTTATGTGAAGCGGCGTAATAACACATCTGGACACAAAATGATTTCACTAAAATCAAATGCTGCTCTTCATGGTAATCTGCATCTCCTCCATGCTGATGTTTTAATTTCATTTCTCAGATCAGACTCGATGTGTGAGATGAGATGTGGGCGTGCGGTGAAGCCGCGCGGCTGTTAAAGGTCGCGACCCCCCGTTTCCCCCCTGGTTACCATCACAGTGAGTTGTTATTGTTGGCTAATTGTTAACACAAGAAGAAGAACGTGAAGTGCTCCGACGTCAGCAAATGAAACAATCACATTAATTTGTCCTCTCAGTATAATTTTCACACTCCGAACATGAGAGAAGGCCGCTAAACGCGCCGCCGGCCGAGTTAGACGGATTTACTTTGAGACTGAGGAGTTACAGATAAAAATGTGAAGTTGGCAGGAAGCTACGACGGCGTATTAAAGCCATTGTAGGTTAAAACTAAATTAATTAATTTGGGTAATATTCTGAGAAAAAAACTCCCAGGATTAAAGTTAATTAATTATTAAAGATTAAAGTTTCAGGATTAAAGTCGTACATTTTCGAAAAAAAAAAAAAAAAGATTGACAAGAAAAACAAATGGGTATGTTGTTCTCTTCTGAAGAGGCCGAGTTTATCTTTTCATGCTTCCAGATACTGATGGTAATAAAATCACAAGTATCTCTTTATTGCAAAGTATAATTTGGCATAATTCAGCGTCTGTGGTGTGATGAGGTTGATCCAACCTTGCAAAATAAAGCGATCTGGTTCCTTGACAAAAAAAAAAAAACACAATTTTTTTGAGTTTTGTTTCTTGTAAATGTATAACTTAAATGTCGTCTAATTTCTGAGATTTTTCTCTTAAATTTACCACTTTTTCTTTTTTTCTTTTTTTTTGTTTACAAAGCGATTATCCTAGTTTTTTTTCTCATAAATGTACCACTTAAATCACGGAAATTCTGAGTTTTGTCATGTACATTTTTGAGTTTTTTTTTCATAATTATACCACTTTAATTTTAGAGAATATCTAAGTTTTTTTCTTGTAAATTTACTACTTTTCTCAGAATATTAGCCTCCCCTACCCTGACATTTTTCTTTTATTTATTATTTTATTTTATTTTACCTACAATGGCCCTAATACGCCTAATATAAGCAGTTACAAAGATTATTTGATGTGACATACAAAAGTAAACTCAAAGTCAGTTTAGTGCAAAACAATCTCCATCTCATCGAGTCATTTTCTGTTCATATATGTGAGGCCTAAAAAAACTAAAAGACCAGCGTAGAAAGAATAATCTCTTCTCAATGCAAATGAATTTGTCTTAATTTCTGAATTTTCTAGAAGTTGATTGGAATAGTTTTATGTTAGATTAAAATATGATAATATTCTTACTGGACTGGCAGATTTTTTCACTTGAAAGAAAGAAAAAAGATTTAAAGGAGTTTTTTTGGAGCTCATATATAATGAAGAAAAAATGCACAACATATCTTCTTTACTTCTCAAAGTTCCTCCCCTTCCTCCGGTTTCTTTGTCAGCTCCACCGCTGCAGTTGGTCCCCTCGAAAGGGGGCAAGTGGGATCACAATTTAAATGTCAGTGCATTAAAAACAATGCCTGCAGAGTGTTCCAGTCTAACTGCATTCATGGCCACGCTGCGCCGCCTTCAGTGATCACAGATGTGAACGTTCTGCCCTCGGTCGCTTTGAAAAGCCCCTCCGGTCCCGTACCGCGGTCCCCAGTGGTCAACAGAAACGTGCCATGTGAGAGATGTCTTAATTACTCAGGAATGTCAGGTTAAGCTTTGCCTTTGTGTGGCCGAGCAATGATGCAAGTTACCCCCCCCCATCCTCCCTTCCCTCGGTGCTCTGCCTTTTCTTCATCCCATTCTTCTGAGTTCAGGCCTGTCACTGGTAATAATGCGTGGTGATTCCTCTGCCAACAGATTGGTAAAGCTGCAGAGATCTGCAGCCGTGTGGCGACCCCCCCCGACCCCCCCGGAGCGACGGCCTCACAAAGAGGCGGCCTGTTTGTGTGGCGGTGATGAAAAGTGGCAGACCTGAAGCTTGTGTTTCTCTGCGTGGATTAACTGCTCTGTCAGCCAACAGGAACTCCTCCTCTGCTGGTGTTTCACCGGCAACTCAGGAGTGCAGAGAGACGTTTGGCTTCGGCCGACACACACGTACACACATATACTTCTTTTTTCCTGTGTGTTTTGGTTTGCTTCCCAAAATCAATGAAATGACTCTTGTTAATATTATTTGACAGGTTATTATCACGGTGCATATTTAGATTCTGAATGTTGCCTGGACAGGTGACTCGTACTGGGAGAGTTTGTGGCCACAGTTTAACTTCCAAGACGTACTGCTGCTCCAACAAGTGCACAAAGGGTTAATTGTGTGAAAGTCTTCTATTTGAGGGCTTTAAAAGATCCTTCAGTAACGGAGTGAGAGGAAGCTGAAACTTAAAAAGCGATGTCAAACAAAACACGGCGTTGCCTCGGCGTAAAAAAGCGAGCGAGCGTCCGACAGCTTGAGAAGTGCAAGTAAACGCCGGGCGGTTTCAAGACAAACACAGAGGCTCTGTTTTATGGTGGCGTGTTTCTTTAACCTTTGGCAGGCCTGAGATTTTTTTTGGAATTGGAAAACAACACTTCATCGTTAATTTTTGACGCCCATCAAGGAAACGAGTGTCACGAGTGAAGCGAGAGCCCACCCAAACGAGAGTATTATTAATGTGAGCGTGATCGAGGCGCTCGTGGAAAAGGTTGTTTTATTCACTGACGGCTCACAGAGACCGCTGCAGCAGACGTTTCACTTCATTTATATATTTATATATATCGATAGCACACCAAAGGTTTGTTATTAAACGTTCACCGTGGTTTCATGGTGGAATAAAGACTACTCTGCCCTACGATGCATGTTCAAATACATGTCATTTGACATTTCTTTATAATAAATGTTACACCATAACCACGGAAATTTGCACTAACTATAAAACTATAAAGTGGAATTAAACCTCATTCACTGCATTATGGCTTAGGGATGCTGCATTCAAGGAACGGGGAAACTTCACCTTATAGACCAGCTACACCTGTTCTGAGAGGTCAAATTAGTGTTTTTGTGAATGGAGTCTGGTGGCTTTGAAGACAGCAATATATAACGGCTTCAGTTCTCCCTCGGAAAGGGCTGTCTGACGGCGAGGTAAAGCGGTTAAAATACTCTAAATATAGCGTACACTTTAACTGATACTGATTTTTTGAGGTGGTTAAAATAAGTTTTTCTGCTGCTCCCGTCCACCGCCGCTTTGCCTTGCGTATAAATTATATATATATATATATATATAAATTATATATATAAATATAAATATATAATTTATATCTATATATATAAATTATATATATAGATATAAATATATAATATATATATAAATTATATATATATATATATATATATATATATATATATATTATACATATATAATTTAAGTTTCATGGCTGATACATTAGTTTTAAAATGGTGTTATCAGAGAAAATGCTTTTTATGGTTGTGTCTAGAAGGGAGCCCGCAAACCGCAAAAAGTCTCGCGAGACTACATGCCTGACGCCCAATCACCACTATTCGAGATCAATCCTAACCACTACAATCTCGCGAGAGTTTCCCCAGTTTGTGGGCTCCCTTCTAGCCACTACAGCTTTCTGAGAAGAAGAAGAAGAAGTAGAAGAAGTCCTGATAAACTGAGAGAAAGGATAAGAAGAGGAGATGAATCATCAGAGGAGGAGCTGCAGGTGTTTCTGTGGCTGTTGGAGATGAGAGAACACCTGAGGAGACACTCTGAACACCGGAAATGACACGGAAATGTTCCGGTATTCACAGCTGAGTTCACCTGCAGGACTCAAACAAACTGATGATCAACAGGTGAAGAGTTATTATTATCATCAGAGAGGCAGAGTAGACTGTTTCTGTTGTGCTTTGAGCTAGTAGAGAAGTTGAACCTGGAGCAGACTGAGGACTTCTTCAGACAGGTGAGTCATTATTAACATTAATCACTCTGAAGGATTAGACCTCAACTACCACTTTGTTGCCTAGCAACGGAGCTGCGTGGCTCCACGGTGTTAAAGGGACTCTATGTTATTATATATTTAATGTTTATTATATGTTTAAAGGGACTGTTTGTAAGAATCCTAAATGTCTTGTTAACAGCTTCACCTGTGTCCGTTAAGTCGACTAAAGTCAGCGTCCTGTTGCTGGCGCTTGTGCTCGCTCTACATAGACATGAAGGAGCATCGCTCAACACAGTGAGGAGACACACGTCAGCTAAAAGCACCATATCACTCTATATTTCAGCTGCTTGGCAGTAATGTTAACTGACCAGACCAAGGTCTCTCCATGAATCAATGCTGATCCTAGTGTTGGCTTTTCCCGCCTCAGCCTCCCGACCGCGGCCGGAGGGAACGGGGGAGACGATAACGTTTCTCTCTGCGGAGCCCCGTCACTTCACAAGACACGGGAAACCTCTGTTGGTCTGGAGGAGCTGCAGCAGTTATTTCTGCACAAACGTCCACTGAACATTCACTAGATATTCTCAGAGCTAAACTAACTCTTCTGCAGTGTGGAGTGAGCAGCATGCACGTGAGAGGTGGAGAGAGAGAGAGAGAAGGAGCACGGTGTGTGAGTGAAGGCAGGCAGAGGAGCAGAGGAGCAGAGACTCCGGTCCTGGAGACCAAAGCTACGGTCTCCCCCGCGTCCTCCGACCGCGGCCAACACTGTTTAACAGCTTCACTAGATACAACCAAGAGGTTTTGGTGCTTCACTGGAGTTTGTGTTGGAGTCTGAGTCTGAACAGCGGAGACACACGAGAGACCAGGAGACACACGAGAGACCAGGAGACACACGAGAGACCAGGAGACACACGAGAGACCATGAGACACACGAGAGACCATGAGACACACGAGAGACCATGAGACACACGAGAGACCATGAGACACACGAGAGACCATGAGACACACGAGAGACCAGGAGACACACGAGAGACCAGGAGACACACGAGAGACCACGAGACACACGAGAGACCACGAGACACACGAGAGACCAGGAGACACACGAGAGACCAGGAGACACACGAGAGACCATGAGACACACGAGAGACCAGGAGACACACGAGAGACCAGGAGACACACGAGAGACCATGAGACACACGAGAGACCAGGAGACACACGAGAGACCATGAGACACACGAGAGACCAGGAGACACACGAGAGACCAGGAGACACACGAGAGACCAGGAGACACACGAGAGACCATGAGACACACGAGAGACCACGAGACACACGAGAGACCATGAGACACACGAGAGACCAGGAGACACACGAGAGACCATGAGACACACGAGAGACCACGAGACACACGAGAGACCATGAGACACACGAGAGACCACGAGACACCGACCAGCAATGATTTATACCTGGAAGAAGTTACAAACAGTCCCTTCAAAGAGTATAGAAGCTAGGAGACGAAACTCCGGTGTGTTTTTTTTTACAACAGCCGCTGCCGCCATTTTGGACTTTGAAAACATATTGTTATAGTATTTTATTGTTCAACACAGGAATAGAATATGAATAATTTAGTTTTACTTTTGTACGGCTCTGTTCTAGGAGAACGTTTTACTGGCGTCAGGTTGTGCTTTCAGTCCAAAATGGCGGAAGCGTAGCTCTGCTGCTGGGCGCTGATGATGCAAAAGAACGAACACTTGACTTTCACTTCTTAATAATATATGTGGGTGTGTGAAACGGTGCCGTGTCTCCTCCACTGTGATGTGTGTCTGGCTGCTGCCACTGAGATGTTATTGATGTTCATATTGTTAATATTGGTGATGTTTTATTCTGCGGATGTTTCAGGTTCCGTTGTGTCCAAAGCTCCTTTTATTTATTTATTGTTGATTTAATTGTCTGAGTTTTGTCTCTTGTTGCTGATGTTGCTCCACTTGTGTATAAGTTGGCATTTGATGCAATCTGTTCTGTAGCCTCAAGATGTGCTTTTTAATTTAACAGTAATAGAAAAGTCAAAGTTTATTACAGCTCAACATCACAAAGCGTGACTCAGAGGGCTGTACATATAATATATATATATATATATATATATACACATATAATACAAACACAACAAGTGATATAAACTACATATAAAGCATTACAAATGGAAGTTAGACACACTCAATATATACAATAAAAACAATAATAATAAAACTCATAACATGAGCAAATTTACCGAAACGTCCAGAGATTTAAGTAGATAACCGTAATTAGTATTTTAGCCAGACTAAGTGAGGTTGAAGGCTGATGCAAAGATGTGTTTTGAGTTTAATTTGTACTGTTTACTTCGTATCATATATGATATATCACCCCGTCACCTTATTTAAAGGTCCCATATTGTAAAAAGTGAGATTTTCAGGTATTGTACATTATAAAGCAGGTTTAAGTGTTTTATAAATACTGTTAAACTATCAACACGCTCAATATACGGAGAAATACACACAGCCCGTATTCAGAAATTGTGCGTTTGAAACAAGCCGTCAGGATTTCTGTCCAATTGTGATGTCACAAATGTACAATATTTAGATCATTACACGGTTTTAAACGTAAACTTTCTAAATGTGTCTCAGTTTATTTCCTGTTGCAGTGTATGTAAATAACATCAGCTGACAGGAAGTAAACATGGACCCAAGCTGTTGCCTAGCAACGCAATTCTGTTGCAATGCCATTGAAATGCAATAAAACGGAGCGTTTCAGACAGGGGGGTGAATACAGGTATATTTAAACAGACAGGATGAGGATAATAATGTGTTTTTTGAACATTATAGCATGTAAACATGTTCTAGTAGAAACACAAAATACAAGTATGAACCTGAAGATGAGCTGATATGGGACCTTTAAGATTACATTTTGACTGACCTACTTTTTACTTTTACTTAAGTTCATTTTTACACAATTACTTTTACTCGTTCCACCTCTGCTGGTTCCTGTAATTGAAAGATATTCTGATAATCCAGTGTGGTTTCTCACCTAAATGAAACGGTGGCTAAATCCGATCATGATGGAGGGAAACGAAACACCAGCTGAGTTAATCCTGATAGTTTAGCATCTCATCTTTTAACTCCTGTGGAATAGAAAAGACATATTTATTATATCTGTTTCAGTAAACTTTAGAAATGGGAGGCAGGCGGGCAGATACAGCAAAACAAAGACACATTTAATCACTGTGAACTTTCTTAAGCAGTTCAAAAGACTCATTTGTGGCGCTCTCTGAGCATTCTTCTTCTTCTCAGCATGTGTTTTCTTGTAATTCATATTTGTATAGCTGCAGCACATTAACATCTTTCCACACAACCTTGACTGTAAATTACTCTTTCCTTTCCTTTTCTAATTAACGGACCTCCTGCATGTTTTTTTAATTTCACATTTGTATTTTAGTATCCGACTCCGACCGCTGGCTCGACCTCCGGACACACGTAGCTGCTCGCCGTGAATACATGTGACCGTTTCCGAGTTGTTTTTAGGAGAGCGTGTGTTGCTCGGCAGGAAAAGAGACAATGAGTGAGTGAAGTGTTTTACGCCGTCGTTGCACCAACCAAGGCCTCCCGACGTAAACATCTGTGATCTGCACTTTGTGATAGATCTCTGTAAACAGAGACGCCAAACAACAGATGCAACATATTTAACTCTGCAACACACAAACTCAGACATCTGTTAGCATCGTTGAGCAGTTCTATTTACAGGATTTGTGTTTATAAGAAGCAGCTCGAGCAGAATACAGTAGATTGGTAACAGTAAATCCGTTAGTGCCGACGTTAGTGGGAGTTTGACTGGAGATCTGTTATTAACATAGCGTAGTAGTGATAGTTGCAGTGAGTAGAAGGTAGTCGTGGTAATGATGGTAATTAAAGACCGAGCAATGCATCGGTTGAGTTCATTCTATCTCGTCACAGATACAATATCACAACCTCCATATGTCAGTCAATAACTAACAAGAAGTTTCAGTACGGAAATGCCAAAGATGTGTTTTGACATTAATAGGGCTGCAACTAACGATCGTTTTCATTGTCGATTAATATATTAATATATTGATTATAGTTATTTGGTTTATAAAATGGTGAAAAATGTGGATCAGTGTTTCTCAAAGCCCAACATGACGTCCTCTAATGTCTACAACTCAAATATATTCAGTTTACCGTCACAGAGGAGGAAAGAAACCAACAAATATTCACATTTAAGAAACTGGAATCAGAAAATGTAGACTTTTTTTCCCCTTAAAGTATTACTCAAACCGATCAATCGATTATCACAATAATTGTCGATTAATTTAATAGTTGACATCTGATTGATTATTCGTTGCAGCTGGTTGGAAAAGGCTTCCCTGTAGTTTGCTTCACATAAACAGAAACTCAGAGGATTCATATGTAAAGATGAACTAGTCATTAGTAAAATAAGTATAAAGTTTAGTTGTGATTTACTTTGTAAAAGTATTTTATGGGCTGCAATAAAATATATTTCAGTCTTGTGTTTCTTATCTCATATCTTTATCTATAGTTTAATCAACTTCCCAGCATAGTTAACTGCTCAAAATGTACTGTTATATTATATATATATTTATATTTTTAAAAAAACAACTGATTATTAAATTCAAGGGATTCTTTTTTTTTCTAATATTTTCATTAGGAAGTATAATAATATAATATATAATATAATAATAAGTATAAAAGTAATACAAACTTCCGTGAAGTGAATGTCATGACCTCATTTCAGATACGTACAACAAAAGACAAACAACACCCGGAACTAAAGGAACAAAACGAGACGAAGAAAGAGACAAGATAACACACAAAAACATAATTAATTCAAATAAAAAATAAACCAACGTACAACGCCATAAGGCCCACAAATCAGGTAAACAATAAAACAAATATATACAGTTTATGTTTCCCCTTCAAGGGATTCTTATCAAAACTGTATCTTTATGTTTTGTGTTCCTAAAATAATAAAATACCTGACAATACATCATTATCTAATTTTTGTATGTTTGCCTAAAAATCCACAATCAGTCAGTCTGTAATAATAATAATAATAATAACAATATTAATGGTATTAGTGGTAATAATAAAGAGTATTATTTGTGAGTAATCTTAATTGATTAGTCGACTAATCAGTGGTTTTGGTCTTAGTTGACTCAGATTTCTTGAGTCCATTAGTCTTTCTTTTTAATGTTTTTTTCACGCTGAATGATTTCTTTCTTTCTAAGAAACGTCTGAGCTCATCTCTGGTAAACACAGAACACCAGATCTAAAGTCGGGCTTTAGTGGGATTCTTTGAGGAGAAACTCTGTCGCTTAAATCAACGAATCGATTAGTCGACTAAATCGTTTGAGTGTTAGTCGGATACGAATTTCCTTGGTCGAGGAGCCCTACTGTTACATGAACTGTTATATATTTATATTTTTTAACTGTAAAATGTCTTGCTACATATCATATGGGTCAGAACTCTAATAAGCTAATTTAATGGATTATTATAAAAAAAAATGTATGTTACTAAAAAAATAACGGCCAATATATCATTATCTAATTTTTGCAAACCTTCACATATCAGTATATTTGGCTAAAAATCCACTATCAGTCAGTCTGTAATAATAATAATAATAATAATAATAATAATAATAATAATAATAATAATAACAATATTAATGGTATTAGTAGTAATAATAATAATAATAATATTAACAATAATAATAACAATATTAATGGTATTAGTAGTAATAATAAAGAGTATTATTTGGTTTGGTTTTGGTCTTAGTTGACTCAGATTTCTTCGGTCGATTAGTAATGTTTTTTTTTGCTTTTTCATGCTGAATGACTATTTTCTAAGAAACTTATGAGCACATCTCTTTTTATTTATTTATTTGTATTTATATTTTTTAACTGTAGAAAGTCTTGCTTCATATCATATGGGTCAAAACTGTAATAACCTAATTTAAGGGATTCTTATCAAAATGGTTTGTTTATGTTATGTGTTCCAAAAAAAAAAAAAAAATCAGGCAATATATCATTATGTTATTTCAGTATATTTGCCTAAAACTCCAGTATCAGCCGGGCTGCAATAGTAATAATAATAATGATAGCATTAGTGGTATTAAAGAGTATTATATTGTGAGAAAGGTTCCTTGCATTGCTGTCATAACAGTTATCATAGCGACTCTGATTTCATTGCAGATGACGTGGAAATAAATTGCAGTCAGCTGGCACTGGGAGTCTCCCAAGTACAATTACTCTGTTTACATGCAGTAGGAGGGGAGGGAAATTGCTTTTGAAAGCGCTCTTTAAGGTCATGCTTTTGTTGCTGTGCATAAGCTCAATGTTTACCAGAGTATTTTAAGGAAACTCAAAGCCGCGCCACGCATCAACAAGTGTCTTAAACGGCTGCACAAAGGGCCCGTTTTGAGGCAAATGCTCACCTAATCCTCTGGAGAGGCTCCTGTGGCGGGCCCCGCCGCCAAGCGCCGCGTGAGGCCTCCTCTTTTTAACAAGGTGCTGAAGTCACTTAAGCACCGAGTAAACAAACAAACAGTCCCAAATCATTCGCTGCATTTCCTGGACTCAGTTCCCTAAACAACTGCACGCACGGTGCACGTAGCGGCGGTGCGTCCAGAGCTGCCGTGTGGTCATCTGTGTGTAATTATTCATCATCCTTACATGGGAATTCCAATGACGTGCTGCGCTGGCGAGGCAGCGTTACCCCTCTCTGAAACAAGTGGGGTTTATTTTCAAGCCTCTGCCTTTTCTCCGCGGCCAGATTGCCCGGAGAGATTGGCTTTCTCCGGGCTGTGTAACAGATACCATCTAAATCATTAGGGCTCATTCATTGCCATGTGCCACTCCGCGGCTCGGGTTCCTGCGACCCCGAGGTCAAGCGGCTGAGAGCTCCCTGACCTCCAGCACTTCCTCTGAATATTAACAGGGTAGTTATGTAGTCAAAAGCCCTGATATAGAACATTGGTTCATTTAGATAATAGCCAATCAGGCGGAGCGGCGAGGAGTGCAGTGATCTGCACAGGATGGCTGGGCCTTTATGTGGCTTACTGAGGGCATAATGACAGCAAACAGAGGAAGCGTAGGCCTCTCTGGCTGAAATTATGCGGTCACATGCCTGCTGGCTGTAATGCTTTCCTTTAACCAGGCTAAGTTGGGCTCCTTACGGGGGGACAAATCCAGCCAGGCTCTATTATGAAGATGAATGTTGTGCAGTTATCTTGCAGACTTTAATACGAGACAAGAGTGCAGTTTAACGGAGGCATTTAGCGTGCAACCTCTGCACCATTCCAAATCATCAGCCAGAAGATATTCAAATGATTTTTTTGAGAAAGTTTGAACCTGCTGACTGTGAAACTGGAAATGATTAGATTGTGGTGAGAGAAATCTGTGAGTTTGTGTACTTTTATCAAGCCGGAGTGCACGCCAGAATCACTCATGACAAATTACAGCTAGCTGGTGTCGACACGCCCGCCTTTTAAAAAAAGAAAATTGCGGCTTTGAAATAAAATGCAATCAGTGAAGCGTCTTTTAATATTTTGATTGTGGCAGTTTAAATTGGAAGTTATCTAGTTAAAACAAACTTTCCTTCACGACTCCCACAGGATCCGTGACCCCGTTTGACTGCTGAGCAGCCGCCGTTCATCCACGCTATCAGGCCCTTTAATCAGCAGAACGCCGCCGTGTGTTTGTGGAGCTGAAATGGAGCGTGGCGGCCGCTGGAGGCTCTCAGGAGATGGACAGCAGCCACATTGTCACCCTTTTGTGCTTAATTGTCCGTGAGCTGGAGGAGCTGTGAAGGACGAGGCTGCGTGTTATCACTGATGAGAAGTGTCGAGCAGACAAAGAGAGAAGATGTTCTTTCCTTTTAACTAACAATTAACCACCATTAGACACTAAAATGCTCCCTAAAGGTGAGAAAGTCTGGTGATAATTCTCTGTGGGTTCATCACTCAGTATCATTAGATCCATTATTAATATAAACATATTGCTTAGTGCAGCTTTAATGCAACTAGTGACAGCTGGTCACATGCACTCTTTATTTTAGGGGCTCACTAGAAGAAGGAATGATGGAAACAGATGGACTCAACGAGCTGTTAAGACTGAGATATTTCTACATTGTGGACAACAATAAGTGTTATTAGAGTCTTTCCATGAAGCTAAATCTTGACGCTGCCGAGCGGTTAACACCTCCTCTGGTTCTGAAATGTTCCACTGGTTTGGGTTCTTGCACCGGCTCCCAGAAACCTGCTCACATTCAGCAGGAAAACGATGGGAAGCAAATGATTGTGCAGAGAAACACCGGTTTGTAAGATAATGAGCTGCTGTCAGCCGCTCCCATACGAAGCCCGAGGATCGCCATACTAAGCTTGAATGCACGTCAATTACAGCCGCATTCTCCTCGACCTCAGTGAGTAAATAAACACCCTGAAACTAGTGGATAATCATCACGGCCACTTTTGTCTTCCTGCAGGATCTAGAGGACACACGGAGGCGGCCCTCCACTATAAATAGTCGGCAGCAATCAAACAAAATAAATGAACTGTCAGAGCGCGAGTATTCACAAGCACGACAACATTTTAAGTAATTATAAGTAAATTTGTTGCATTTCTGAGTAAGTGGTAGCAGATAGGCCTCTGACACAGAGGGCAGTGGTGTGTGACGGGCTGATTTAGGACGCTCTGTGTAAACCCTCAACCCCAGCAACAAAAAGAGAGCCCACTCCACATCCCACACCGACCACATCTCAATGGGGAGGAACGCTAAAGACATCTGCAGGGCCATTACACTCACTTAGCCGCACATCAAGGAACACTTGGCCGCCGTGCCACTCCCGCTAAACTTCCCTCCAAATGGCTATTTGTTTGTCTGTTAATGATCTTTTCCCCCTTTGGGCGAGTTTTAGACATCTTTGTTTTTCTTCGCCCTCGTCACCACTTTAAAGTTGTTTACGGAAACAAGCAAATTCTGACTGACGCGCAAAAAAATAAAATGCGTAATGGAAAATTGACAAGCATAACATTATCCCATGCTCATTGGAGACGTCTGAAGAACATTTGGGTGACTCGAGATGTTCCCCACGTTCACCATATTTGTGCACCATATGACATGATTTATAGACAATCATGTGATAATTTACATCTTGTTGTTGGACCTCATTCATGTGGCTTACTGAGGAGGATTTGCAGAGCCCGCCTCGCTGATTACAGAGCGAGTTGTGCTGCTAAAACAATGTGTGCTGCAGTCAGCGCGAGCACAGAGAAACGCTTTATAATCAACGGCTATTTTTAGGCTTTTTCAATCTTTCATTTAGAATAACTGTGGCGTTTGTTCAAAGTCTCTCTTTGTTGGAAATCTTAAACGAGTTAAATACACAAAAGGCCGGAGATGGTGGAGCAGAGAACACATCGTGGATGGATGTGTTACCGGCACCAAGTTGGACTGTTTAACCAGCCCAGTCGCCAGGAAAACATGTTGGTATTGTACGTTTCTGCAAACCACCGATACGTTGAATGTGGACGTTTTTGCATCGCGTAGAGAAAGTGACGTAGTATATAAAAGGCATATGAATGAAACTATAATGCACAAGGCAAAAGCGTGCAATAAGAGCGCCGTTCTTGCTTTTGCCGTGTCATTTGTACGCCTTGTAGTCTGTCCTGAGTACAATGTAAACGTATCAGCGTAAATATGCTACGCTCAGAGCTAGTGACGTAGAATAAAAAGTGATAAAGACTGCTCATAGCGGGCGGGCCGGGAGGCGGATGGGTCCAACAAACACAGATCTTTCAACCAGGACACCGGTCTTTTGTTTTTTAGTGACGTTTGTGACGTGTTTTTTGTACTATTACGTTGTTTCCGCACATATTTTATTTAGCTTCCGTACTTTTTTTTAAGCCCAACCATGATGTTTTTTCCTAAATCTAACTAAGTGGTATTGTTGCCGTTACCGTATTTTTGTTGCGTGGCGTACAAATGATACGTGGAAGCCTGAAATGTGTCCTCATGACACGAAGAATGTCCTTGTAGTTCCTGTGAGATCGGGTTGGACAACGAGTATAAAGAGCGAGAAAGTCAAACAAACTCAGGACTTTCACTCAGGAGACCGCTGTTCGTGTCCCGTGTCAAACCAAAAGTAAACGTTGACTGTACGCTTGTTACGCATTTGTTACGTAAGAAAGTCGCTAAGGGCGGTTGTTGTTTATTTACGGTAGTTACTAGGGATGTCACAAGAACCAATACTTCACACTAACGGTGTCCAAAATCTAAAAGGACACAGTAAACTCACTATCGACTTGTCCAGGGAACACAGCCTACTTTCCCCTGATAATACTTCATTACAACAAATCTGTGTTGAAATCTGCAGGACGAGAGCTAGTTAACGTTCACAGTCCTAACGTTGGTGGAGACTGATTTCATTATGATGCATTCAAGCTATATTTAGTAAAAATGAGTATTGGATCATGTTATCAGGATCTATTCAAATGTAATCTTGTAGTTTCTGGCGAGAAACCTGAATCAATCCAGTTGTTTGAGGATGTTTTCTCAACAATATAAACTAGATATTAGAGAGGTGACCTGTTTAACTTCCCAACACCAGCTCAGAGTGTTTATTGTTTTTTATTGTGGTATAATCGTGGCATTTCACTGGTGTTGGTATCGACTACTAAATCTCTGGTATTGTGACATCCCTACTAGTTACGTTATTATTTTAACACAAACCGTGATCTTTTTTCTGACCTTTACTGAGTAGTTTGTTGCCCAGTTGTTTCACAACGTTAACCTCGTGGCATTGTGCGTTTTTGCAAGCGTATCCCGTGGTTTGCAGAAACGTACAATGCCAACACTATTTTCTTGGCGACTTGGGTTGGTTTAACTAAAGAGTGTAAAGGTGGGACTTTCCGGGGCCATGTGGCGGTGGCGGTGGCGGCGGCGGCGACCTCCTTCTCGGAGCTACTCAACGGGACAATAAGCAAATGACAGATAAGGAATGATTTGCTAAAAGCAAAACCTCAAAAATAAACAAACCATTACGCCGTGCCGCGGGAGAGCCGGGTTAGCGCTTCTAATTCAGGTGAATTGCAGACAAATTTCCCCCGGCTGGCACACTTACAGCTGTAATAATAGAGAGCGGGCTGCAGAGCGGCCGGGCCACAGAGCGGCCGGGCCTGCTCAGTGTCCACACATGGCCGGCAGCAACACCTCACATGGCAGACCTGACTACGGAGGCTAAAGAGTGCATATATTATTAACATGTGTTTTACAACATACACAAATGTAAATTAAGGTTTTTATACACATATTTGTATTTCATGTAACCTTTTTCACACAACGTAAATCTTCTTTAACAAATGTAAATACTATTTGTATGTGTGTTTGTGCAGGAGAGGACGTGGGACAAACCCAGACAGAAAGACAGAAAGACAAAGCGGAGTAAATCCGTCCGTGTTTTCTTTACCAGGAGCGGCGTGTTTATTTTGTGTTTCTTGGGTTTCAAAGCGTGGGCACCAAACTGCAAAGGAAACACGAACGATTAAAATTAAAGTGCTTTGATTGAACACTGTTTTTCCAGCTTGTGGCACAAACATTTGCAAGTTTTGTCCTTTTATAGAGATTTTAATGACCTGTTGGGAGCACTTGGCCTTAAATGATGTGTTACAGGAAATAAACTTCAGAGAGATATGCCTCACCGTTGCACATTTAATGGTTTTGATGTTTACAACGGTTAGTATCTGAAGCTTTTGAACGCTCTCCGTTATGATTAAGCTGAACAGCAAAGTGGGAGTTCTGCAGAGAGGCCAGAAAGCATCCAGGAGTAGAATAAGGACATGTTCACTTTGAATCCCCGTCAGCGAGGCCACACACTCGCATGCGTTTTTCACCGCGGCACAAACCCTCGCTCATCAGCGGGCTTCGAACCGGCGTGTGTGCCGAGCGCGAAGGGCAGAGCAATGACACGGTCCTGAGCGCCTGATTGCAGGCATCTTGAAAAGATCTGGCCGGCTCGGGCTCACCACAGGTCCCCTTTCAGTGGGCTGTCATTACCGCCGAGGTGAGCTCTCACACGCCGACCCACACACACACATGCTGGGGTGGGGGTGGGGGGGCGGCGGGATGAATGAGCGCACTGAGGCCTGGGCCTGATCAAGCGAGCGGCGGCGGGGAGTTGGTGTAAGGAAATCCTCTGGTGGGACTATCGGAGCACATTAGACTGAGCAGGCCTCGGCTCTGGAGCACGCAGCTGCAGCCGGAGCACACTGGGGCAGTATTTCAGCCGCCGCTAAACGCCGCCGCTTTAATCCTAATATAAATATGTTAGCCAAATTGGGGGAGAAAAAGAGGCTTCATTTACCTATTTCACAAATATTCTATGTAACGGGGATTAATTACTTATGCAGACGTTAATCATCAAATAGCAAAGAGAGGCAGAAGCAAATAAGGAGCCTTCAGCGAGGAGCTGACAGACGGAGCGGATAAAGCTGCTTTTCATTCACTGTCACACTGCTACACTCACTTCCTAGTCATTTCATTTGTATTAGTTCTGCTCATGGTACTGCACAATAAAAGAAAATAAAAGTAGGGCTGTCAAAGATCACGTGATAATAACGCGTTAACGCTAATTTGTTTTAACGCCACTAATTTCTTTAACGCATTAACGCAACTTGATCTTTTGTAGGTTGTAGCGGCTCAGTTTTAAAGCTAGAGTGAAGATCCTGGTATCATATGAAACTAGAAAACCTGATGAATCCATCGGTACCAACCATGTCATAGTACTTGTACTACTTGTGTAATATTTATTGCGAAGGAGGTTAAATAACGCTCCAAAGTTACGCTAAATTTCGGCGAGGACAAATTGGCATGTCCATTTTCAAAGGGGTCCCTTGACCTCTGACCTCCAGATGTGTGAATGTAAATGGGTTCTATGGGTACCCACGAGTCTCCCCTTTACAGACATGCCCACTTTATGATAATCACATGCAGTTTGGGGCAAGTCATAGTCAAGTCAGCACACTGACACACTGACAGCTGTTGTTGCCTGTTGGGCTGCAGTTTGACATGTTATGATTGGAGCATATTGTTTTATGCTAAATGCAGTACCTGTGAGGGTTTCTGGATCAATATCTGTCATTGATTTGTGTTGTTGATTGATTTACAATAATAAATATATACATACATTTACATAAAGCAGCAGATTTGTCCACTCCCATGTTGATAAGAGGATTAAATACTGGACTGATCTCCCTTTAAGGTTGTGTGATTAATTTACAATTAACTATTTTAATTGATTGACAGCTCTAGTAATACGTTTTGGTACAATCATATTTTGCCTCTAGGAGATGCACGGTGAATAAGAACTAGTCTTATTTTGATGCAAAGATTTGTACATTAGCAGAAATGTATCACAACATGGAGGTGAGAACAGAGATCTGTTGATTTAAATGTTAAAGTGCAATACAAATATTTTGTCCCCTTAAAATCAATGAATAATCCTGATCTCAATATTGATCAAAATTAGGGATGCACCGATACCGATACCAGCGTCCAGGTATCGGGTCCCATACTGTGCTCATGTACTCGCAAAACGGCAACAATACCACTTTCCATCATCGTGACGTTAACCTCTCGTCAGCATCTTTCAGTTCCTATCGCATGCGCTCACGCTGGCAACGAGACGGGCCGGTGGTGCGCCCGACCCCGCAGGGCCGGGATCCCACCTCAGCCGGCACGGGCCGGCCCTCACTTTCATTGCACCACAGGGTTTTGCTTGCACCCCCTGACTGAGGACACTGAGGACAGTCCACCCCGGTGACACTTTGTCCACGGCCCCGGGAAGCACCTTCCCCCCCGAGCCTTTCCCAGCCGACCTAAAGCCGGTGGCGGCGCACCGCCTCGTATGCGGGACTCCCCAGCCTGCTGTGTGTCGCTCACACCCTCCAGCTGGCTGTTAACGAGGCTCTTTAGACACAGAGAAGTACTCGTATTGGTACTCGGTATCTATGAGTACCCAAATGTGAGTACTTGTACTCGGTCTAAAATAAAGTGGTATCGGTGCATCCGTAATAAAATAATTATGATTATCATTTGGCCATAACCGTGCAGCCCGACAACATCATCATTCACACTATAAAGATAATGTATTAACGTCGGCATCCTTCCAGGTCAGTTTCAGTGTGTGTGTGAGTGTGTGTGCGCGCGTGTGTGTGTGAGCAGTGTGTGTGTGTGTGTGAGAGTGTGTGAGCAGTGTGTGAGCAGTGTGACAGGTGTGCTGCGCGTCTCCTCGTAGACTAACACATGCAATCAGAGCCTGTTAGTAAACAGTCTGTCCTTTCTCAGAAGGACCTCCGAGATTTGCTCAAGGAAGTGAAATTGCTGCAAAACGACCTCATTTGGCACCAGGCTTCAGCTCGTATGCTTCACTGAGCGTAATTGCTGGAGGGGTGGAGGTGGTGGTGGGGGTCCAGCTTTAGGTTTGCTATCTCTGGGCATTCCTTCCCTTAATAACGACTGCGACTGAAATGAAACCCGCTCTGTGTTTTGCTCCGAGAGGTGATTAGCCGGGAGGAAGTTAGGATTTCAAATGGACCTAATTGGGCTGCTCTGTTTACGTTAGCTCCAGATTTATCATCGAATTTGTGATTCATTTTAAACGGATTAGCCCCACGCATTCTGTTTCACAGTATAATTGTGCTCAAGTGGAGCGTGCACGGCAACAGATTGGTTGGGGGAAAATTGGGTTTCATTATTGGAATTATTTGCCATTTTTGCACAACAAGCAACGACGAGTGTAATCTCCCTCTTCACGGAGAGGATGAGGACGTTACCGTTGGCCTGCTGTCGGGGATGATGTACGAGCTGCAGCTCCTCGCCGTGGAGGCCGACGCAGCTTTTTGTGTTGAGCTTTGAAGAGTGTTTCTCATGTGAGCGGAGTGGTTTGATCTGTGAGGTGTGTGTGTGTGTGTGTGTGTGTGTGTGTGTGTGTGTGTTAGCAGACGTGACCCGGCCAGGCTCAGAGCTTCATGTTGGGTGTCAGGCAGACCGAGCCGTAGCTGTCAACAGTGATGCTTTATGGGGGCATTTCCTCCGCCGCTCTGACATGTGCTGTCACCTCGGCGTGGTAGACACTTCCATCTGCCCGCTAACAGCCACTGCTGTCAGTACACACACACACACACACACACACTGAGGAGAACACCCACTATCAGATATCCCCGACACACACACACCTCTGTTGTCTGCCAAGAAAACGATCAGGATATACGGGATTAGAAATATTTCAGTCGTTGACAGCTTTCCACCGGAATAACTTAACGACTTGGCTCCGAAGTCGGACACATTTTTCATCACGTATCACTTCTAAGTGGTAAGCGGGTGTTGTCTTTGCCGCCGTTCACCGTGCATTTGGCTTTCACTGATACGGGTAGTTATTTGAAGGCCAATGTGGATGTTATTAGACTGAAGCTGCCAGTTGCTGATAGCTTGTGCTGGTTTCATGTAGTAGTCGATACCAATTCAACACCACGGTGAAAAACACGTGTACTTCAACATCCACTCCTTTATTATTATATATATTATTATTGGTCTGCATATTAGTTTTAGTTAGGAAGTTAAACAGGTCATAATTCTCTCTCTATTATCTATTTCATATTGCTGTGAATGAAAACATCTCCTTCAAACTGGATTTATTCAACTTTCTCGCCACAAACTACATTTTTACAAGATTACATTTGAATTTACCTTCGTCCAATACTACTGACTAGAGCCTGAAAGCACCATAATGTAGCTCAATGGTCATAATTAGCGGCTGCTAACGGCTAACGTTAACTAGCTCCCGTCCTGCACATTTCAACACAGATCTGTGGTTCACAATGAAGCATTATATGGGAACAAACAGGGTGAGTCGATAGTGAGTTTACTGCGTCCCAAACACGTCCTATCGTCCGCGGGACGAAGGGACGCCGTTACTCTTGAGCCCTGACGGGACCCGCGGTACTGTAGAAAAATATTACGTTTTCAGAAGTTTGGCATCGACTTGGTGGCGAAATATCGGTTCTCATGACATCTCGAACAGAGAAGACAGAAAATTAATTACACATACTTTCTGTCTTAGTAACGGCAAGAATGTGAACTTTGAACTGGTGCATGTAGATTGCTTTTGTATAATATGCCTATTAGCCTGCATGGCTACTTTTAACAGGACTATTTGTGGTCCATGATCTAATGTTAGTTTATGTGATGTGATCTGTTGTACTTTTACAACAGTAGATGTTGCCAAGTTGTCAGTCCAATAGAGACGTGTCTTACATCTCTCAGCGAAGGTCCCGTCCGCGAGATTCAGCTCAGCAGCAAACTAAATCTGTTCACAATTTGATTTTACTTACAAGAAACATTTTTTGATTGCAGTGTTGTTAGTTTTGCTCTCAACCCTTTACTGTTTGATTGGATAATAAAGACACAAAAGTAACTCCATATTTATATGGATATAACATCTTTGAACCCACATAATTATATTTTACTTAAGAGTTTAAAATCTGAAATATGTCTGAAGGCTGAATTCTGGGGAAATATGTATAAAATATAAAACTATAAGACATCTCATAGTTTATTTCGATTTTATATTAAGTGGCATACAGCCCACATTTTTGTGGGATTAAAACACAAAATGCAAAATGACATGAATAATCTGCTCTGCATAAATTGTATAAGCTTTACGCTCCCCGGTACGTCAGCACAGCGATGCATCAGTCTAACTCCATGTTATGATCTGTGCTTTGAAGAAAAATGTCCGTCCCCTAAATGTGTTGAGTAGCAATCATCAACAAACAGGAGAATATCGCTCTTTACAACTTCCTGTTCCAGAGGTCACCTCCATCTTTGGAGAGATCGCGGCGCAGCCGAACAAAAGGCAGCAGATGATTCATGCTCGGCCCCCCCGCCGTCAGACGGACCACCCCTCTGCAGCGCCGTGATGAATTGGCTTCATGCTTGAACCCAAAGGTTGGCAAATTAACAGTTAATTAGCGGTTGATAAATGACAGATCGACACCAGCTCTCCGCCGCTGTAGTCCTCTCTCTCTCTCTCTCTCTCTCTCTCTCTCTCTCTGCCGCTATCTCACTGAGGCAAGTGTTTATGTGCTGGTAACAAGTGTCGGGGGAGACTGTTATGTCTGCATTTTGTCACACGGCACGATTGCTCTCAGATGTGTGAACCCCCCCAAACCCTCCACAACCAACCACCCCCAACCTCCCCCCGCCACCCTGCTCTTATTCAGTCCTGCCCCCATTACCTCCGGTCCGCCCCCGATGGTGTGGCCCTGCTGAGCCCTGCACTCCCGTTGACTCACTTATTGATCCGTCTTTAAACACACATTTTAAATCTGAATTTTATATTTTTACCTGGCCATGTAAGTATAAAAAATATTATCAAAAATATCAAAGTTCGTCTCCTGGCATTGATTAAACCAAAATTATATATATTGTTTGTTTATTTCTTTATTTACGCATAGAAAAAATTTCAAAGATACGTTATATAATTTGTCGAAGGATAATTGCCTAAAAAGCCTCCAGGAGCATGAAAAGTGGCGTTCTCCAGGCAGCATATTAAATAGTAGAACATAGTAAAAAACACACACATAGTTTAGCAATGTATCCCATAAACGCCCATCGGTTATGCAAATATCAAGAAGACTCATTCATAATTCACTGTCAGAACTAAGTTAAAGCTTACGCTCATGTGATTTGGCATAGAGTTTTCATAAGACAAAAAAGATAAACAGAAAAAAGAGAGAAAGTAATCACAAATAATAAAAAAGAAATGTACAGAAGTTACTAAAAAAACAACCTTTAAAAATGTCTGAGATGTAACTCTACGCCGTTGCCTCATTTAGTATACGCATATCAATGAATATGCAAATGAGTCTAACTGAATCTGAAACTCACGGGTTGACCAGCATGTTGGCTCGTACTCGCTGTGTCCCAGAATAAATGGATGGAACAGCGTTGGGCTATACGTTTCAGGTCTCTGGGCGACGACTGCTGCAAACAGACGGCTGTTGAGAAGTGTACAAATGTTTTCGGTTGATTGTGAAACTGTGGGAAACACGGCCTTAGATGAAGTCAGACCAAACCGCCTCGTCACTAGTCGTCGTGTTTCACTTCAATTGTCAAGCGAATTTTAAGCAAACTTTTGAAATGTTGCAAAAAAGAAATACGAATAGGAACGTTGCCATCAACTTTGGAGCGAATAAACTCAGCTGCAGCGTAGTTTGGCCAGAAGTTGGCGCTGAAGCGACGCATGGCTGTAATCCGCCAGTAAACAGAGTAGAAGAAGAAGTAGAGGTTGGGAACTCGGCTTGGCCATCTACAGCCTCCATTATACTTTGTGTAAGGACGGTCGGAAGAACGGTCGCACGGACATGAGCCGATATTCTCAAAGCTCAAAGTTCTCCATTTTCGCCGACCGTCTGCGTCGTTACAAAATGTGACTCGCTACTCATCTACGAGAGAAAAATGGAGAGAGGTCTTCAGGAATTAGTTTATACATTAGTTTAACAATATAAATATGTATATCCGAGAAGACGCCGACAGCCGAAACAGCTGATCAGTCATGTGACTTAAATGTTTACATTAGAATTTATTCCATAATTCATTTAGTGAATCAACTCTCTTTACCACAAAAAACACCTCAAGTGATCGTCAAAATGTTTTTTTGCTATCGAGGAAGTTTGAATGAATTTTGCCGTTTCCATTCAGCTTTTCTAAAGCAACTTCAAAATGTGCATAAAATATGTGAATGAAAACACGGCTACTGTTTACCTGCAGCTCTGCCGTGTGCGGCACTTTATATTAAGAAGGAGGCGGGGGGGGGAGTCACTTTTATACTTTTCATTTGTTAAATATTTGTAAAAGCCACAGGCAGCATTGATTCATGACAAAACACAGACAAAGACAAATTATAGATGCAGGGCGTTTCCGCCTGACAGCGACGATACAAAGAAACGACCACATGGACGTGTTAATGTTAAAAACTTGATTTTCATCATTAAAAAAAGATCCTGTCAGCCACCGATTAAAAGCTTTCTCCACGCCCGACGTCCTCTCTCTCCACTAGCAGTGATTCTGGGCATGATAATTGCATTTCTGCTGCTGGATCGTGTTCCCACCATGACTGAAGGAAGCAATAATTCCAGGCCTAATGATGTAAATTGGTCCTGTGCTCTTGACGTGAACGTACGAGAGCAGAGAGGAAGACATATTTAACCTAACAATACCTCCTGTCGCTGGCAATGGGCTGCAAATGGCCTGGTATTTAGAGGAGTCGTGGCAGAAGTGAATAAGTAGAGAGACCTATTAAGAATTCATCTCCCTTTAAACTTCTCCGTGTGTATTTTTCCTCTCACACTGAATTAATATGAACAAGAAGGCTTTTCTTAACATGACCCTCTAAAAAACTGAAAAAAGAAATAATGGATATTTTGTTATTAGGTGCAAATTAGTGTCAGTTCTGTAGCATAAAGTCTGTTTCCTCCCCTGACGTTCTCTGTGCCGACGGGGCGGGGAGGTAATTTCCAAATAAAAGTGAGTGAAATTACACAATAATAACACGGCGTTCCCCCCCCCCCGCCCGCCATATGTTACCCTGCTGCGTATTTGACGGAGTGGTTCTGAGGGGAGAAGACAGGTTTTGTGAAATATGTCCTGAACTGCTTTTGAGTCATTCATGTTTCAGCAGCAGCGGGGGAGGCGGAGGAATCGGCAGCATGTATGTACATTCATTACTGCGGACTTGGCAGTAATAATGTGCTTGAGCTCGGTGAGTGACTGCCAGAACAAAGTACATACAGTACCGGAGCTCCACGCCGCCACAAAACATCCAAGCGGGAGTTTAGTGTGACAAAACCATCACAGGATATGAATTCATGTGTCTTTGATGGCTTCGCTTTTTCAAAGATTAAGAAAACATTAAGTGGGAAAATGAAGCAGCCACACCTGAATTCAGATTCATTTCACCGTCTGTGCGTTTTCTCCCCGGATCGTTTCTCTTGAAAAGGCTTATCGGGGACATAGCGTTCATCACCTCAGAATTAGCACCGGCAAGAAAGCGGAAAAACGAGCCTTCCAGTGAGCAGAGCCCCCGCAGACCTGGATGGAGATCATTATCATTACCCCGAGTCCCTGACTGATATCACTCAACCTCGCTGGCACACACACACAGAGAGAGAGAGAGAGAGAGGGCCGCCAACGCCGCCGCCGCCGTATTCGTTCCAGCTGCTCTGGCTGCAGGCAGCTGGTCGTTGCTGCAGCAGCTCAGCGCCGGACGCCTCATCTCTCTCTCGAACACAAAGCCTGTCATTAACGCGGCTGAGAAGCGAGCGGTCAAACTGCCAGACGCCGCGAGCCAAGCCGTCCAAATGTTTGTATCCCCTTTCCCCATCTGAAACGGAAACTATTTGGTTTTCGTCCTAACAGTGCAGCGGCAAACAGCTCGCCTCCAAAAAACAGCCTCAAGTTTTCTGGGTGCCATTTTGGAGCCGGCGTGCGTCACGTCGCTAACGTCGGGAGCAACGCTCTCATTATTTCATGGTTAGTTTGACACACGGCTAATATTCAGATGGCAGCAGCTGAAGTGAGCAGGACGAGGAATATGAAGGGAAAATATGCGAGTGGGAGGTCTGGGAGTAGTGTGTGTGTGTGTGTGCGTGCGTGCATGTGAGTGTTTGTGTGTGTGCGTGTGTGTGTGTGTGCATGCATGTGTGTGTGTGTGTGCGTGCATGTGTGCGTGAGTAGGGGAGGGGTATCTGGAGTCTGGCAAACAGCTCCTGACAGAACAGTGCCTCTCTCGGCCATTTCCTTCAAACAGCAATCAGGCAGAATCAAAGCAGCTGCTCTGTTCTCAGATACTCCCAATTGCTCTAATCAACTCCGTTTAGCACCACCGAACACACACACGCACGCACGCACGCACGCACGCACGCACGCACGCACGCACGCACGCACGCACGCACGCACGCACGCACGCACGCACGCACACACACACACACACACACACACACACACACACACAGGCCTCCATTCAAAAGTTCAGTCAGAAATAATAACACTTATTTTATTACGAGGCCTGTTGGAACCACGTGTTCTAATAGTTCTGACTTTAGTTTTAGTTAGTTTTCAGAGTGTGTTTGATAGTTTTAGTTCAGTTTCAGTTTTAAAAAAGGTTTAGTTTTTATATATATTAAGTAGTGCTGTAGTACAGCTCGAGGGTCGCAGGTTCAAACCCGGCTCGGGGTCTTTCTGTGTGGCGTTAGCATGTTCTCCCCGTGTTAGCGTGGGTTTCCTCTCACAGTCCAAACACATGCAGGTTAACTGTTGACTCTAAATGTCCCGTAGGTGTGAATGGTTGTCTGTCTCTATGTGTCAGCCTTGTGATAGTCTGTAGTGAATGAATGAATGAATGAATGAATGTCGATGGATTCAAATAGTTAATCACGATAAATCGAGTTCTAAATGAACCTTAAAGGGAGATTTGTCAAGTATTTAATCCTCTTATCAACATGGGAGTGGACAGATATGCTGCTTTATGCAAATGTATGTATATATTTATTATTGGAAATCAATTACCAACCATGCCATGCCATTTTTCCTTTGCCAAAAATTTGCGTAACTTTGGAGTGTTATTTATTTATTTTTTCACGACAAGCTAGTATGACATGGTCGGTACCATCGCAAGTTGCGTTAATGCGTAAACTTTGACAGTCCTAGAAAACACCTAAACAACCTACACAATGATCGGAGAACTGTGTAGGAATGGTCATAATGCTTATTGTTAAATCTTCACGCTACTTTAGTGTCCGACGTGAAGCAATTGCCGCATAGCGCCGTCTGCTGGAAGGTCAAGTCTGTTTTGTGTCTGTGGTTCAATGTTACGAGAGTTGACCGAAAATGTCTCCTTGTTTTGGGATTGATGTATCGGAGCCTGGCAGTGTCGTTTCAGTTTACTTTTAGTTTTTCTTAAAGGGACAGTGTGTAGGATTTGGGGGCATCTAGTGGTGTGTTTTCAGATTACAACCAAGTGAGTACCCCTCCGCTCACTCCGCCGAGTCCAAAACCGTGGCAACGCCGTCCACCTCGCTCAGATCCTCGCTCATCCTTTACCATAATAACTCTACTTCAGGAGCTACGGGAGTCAGACGGCGGCTGGCGGTACCACAGTTTAGCACTCTGCAGCTCACGTTACCGCCGTTTCACAAGCGTGTCGGAGAACTACGGTGGCCTTCAGGTAAAAACGTGAAAGTCCCTCTCTAGAGCCAGAGGTCGGTTTGTCTGTTCTGGGCTACTGTAGAAACATGGAGGACTCTGTGAAGAGGACCTATGTAGATATGGAAGCTCATTCTAAGCTAACGAAAACACAACGATTCTTAGTTTCAGGTGATTATACACTAATGAAAACATAGTTATGAATATTATATTCCATTTCTGCTCATAGATCCCTGTCATGTTACACACCGGACCTTTTAAAGGATAACCTTTTTATTTAGTTTCAGTTCACTAACAGTATTTTTCATTCCAGTTTTAGTTTCCTATAATAACCGTGGTGGGAACACGTGTTGAAGAGAACGCAGGCGTGGAAGTGGCGAGCTGGAGGACTGTTAAACGTTCGTACAAATCGTCCGCTCATTTCTGGTGCGAGTGGAGCATAAAATAAAATGCAACCGGAGAAGGAAACGCCACATTATCCTGCTGGATCTGTTACTCTGCAGCAGCTGTTGTGTCTATTGTACATGACAATTCCAGTCCAAACAACATGGCACTAATCCGCCAATTTCCATTCACTCGGATGACAACAATTTCAGGTTAATCTGTGCTGTTGAAAGCTAACGCAGCAGCGGTCCAAACAAACGTCTGGAGCCGGCTGTGCCTCGCCTACCTCTGGGATGCTCCGGTAAAGAAAACAATGCTAATTGTTCCGACTTGCCTGGTGATTTCAGCTCTTGAGTAAAGCCTGCAAATTCATTTTGTGACTTCGGCCCCGCTCGCTGCTCGCTGTGATCACCGTTACATAAATCCTAACATTTAACAACACAAAGCGGAGGAAGTAAAAAGGCACACAGAAAGTGTTTCAATGTGGTCTGGCTGCGTAGCCTTGGCCCTGGGAGAGACTTCCTCTGTGAAGTATTTAATGTTGGAAGCTTTCTCTCTCCAAACACAGAGCACCTGGGACAACAGCGGCCGTTCCAGAGCCGGTGTTAATCAGCGGCAATGCCGACTGGCAATCAGCGGTACCCACAAGAATACAATTAATACGGTATGCTGGCTCTCCATGCAGCCGTGCCGCCTCACTTATGAAAACAAAAAATTACAGCGTTAAACTGCTCTAAACATTTGGGAGAAGCTGTGTGGTACATCCAGAGAAAATCGTCTTGATTGCTAAAAGGATTTCAAAGACTTTGCATGGGAACTGGATGAAAGAGGGGAAGAAAGGAAAAAACACAAGCAGCTTTAAAAGCATTCTTTGCTCCGCTGCAGTCAATTATTTTCTTGTGTTTCAGTCAGACAAAACATGTCCTCTGGAATTTGTTCAGTGTCACTCGACGTTGCTGGAGAGGATTTCAGGCGAAGGTTTCCCCGACACATTTCACTTTTAGCTGCCAATGAAGATGTTGGCAGCAAGTTACAGGATAATTTATCATAAATCATTTATTAACTTGTGACTTATTTTCATACTTTTGGATCATTTCTGTCAATCACGTTAACATACTAACTGCTGAGATCTGGGAAAACACCGACATCGCTACGGTTAATTTGATTTTGGTCGATATCAAATGACTTGAAAGTAGCCTGGCAACGTACAAAACTATAAAAGACAAAAAAAGAAACGTTTAAAAATGTGAAATACTGGGATACTTGCGACAGTTATAGCACTTACTAAATAAAAGGTTTGAATAGATTTGTGCAGGCAGAGGGATGGGTCCAACAAACACAGGGCTTTCAACCAGGAGGCCGCTGTTTTGTTTTGTAAGTTGCATTAGTGACGTTTGTGATGTGTTTTCTGCACTTACTCTCCGTACTTACGTTGTTTTCATACATATTTTACTTAGTTTACATACTTATTTTAACCCCTACGATGACGTTTTTCCTAAATCTAACTGCGGCTGTTACCATTTTTGTTACTTTGCTTATGACATGTGCATTGTTGCATCTTGTACGACTCCAGAGAGATCGGGTTGCAGAGGATCAACTAACGGGATCCTGTTGACCCAGAGCAGCGTCTGGCAGTCTGTCTGAGCTAAATTGTTGTACAGCTTAAACTACTGGAAGCTGTTTTAGTTTACTTTTAGCAAAATGTTCAGAGTAAATTTACACAATGTATATGTCTAGGGCTTTTATTGTGAAAGGTAAGAACGGAAGGCGCGGATCTGGTGTGCGCTGCCTTTGTCAAGATTTATAGGAGTAATACATTGATTCTACTTTTGAAACATTTCCTTAACCGATAACCGACCCTCGTTAACCGATTATTAAACGTTAACCGACAAGATGTGTGTCTCGCATGCAGCGGTGCGCCAGCTGCAGGAGCACAACAGACAACGGAGTCTCCAGTTCACCGTCCGGGAGCGTTAACTTAGCAGCTACGATGCTGCGTGTAGTGTCGCGGACATGCAGCCACTTTCACAGTAAAAGTCTCCACCGCACATTTAGTTTAGTTTTTTTAAAGATGATTTTTTTGGCATTTTCAAGCCTTTATTTCTAGGACAGCGGACAGCAGATAGTCCAGAAAGGGAGAGAGAGAGAGAGAGACAGAGGGGGCGAGATGCGGAAATGGCCGCAGGTCAGATTTGAACCTGTGGCACCGCGGTTATATGTTATATCGGCGCCCGCTCTACCAACTGAGCTATCGGGATAGTTTAGTTTAGCAGGTTGTCAGCTGTGTGTCTGCCCGGCGTAACTTTAGCGAGTGTCCAACAAACAGTGTGTGTATTTGTGCTACGTTAGCAGCTCTAGCATTGCCGGAGGCTTCGTGCTCGCTGCAACACACAGTCTGTCGGCACGCCGTAACTTTAATGAGTGTACGACAGACCGTGTGTGTGTGTTGGCGGTGAGTGTGAGGTTGTTGGTGGCGTTCTAGTTGTGAGCGTAGCAGTGTGTGTACAGTTTATTTGTCGGTGAATAAATGCTACAACTCCTCCGCTCCGCGCTGCAACCGGCTCCGCCTCTTAAGGTGGGCTGTTAAGGTGGACCGACTTTTCTCCTTAAAGTGACGAGCCGCTCCTCTGTTTAATTAATTACTAATATTTCTTTTAACCGTTTAACCGGTTAAAATGCTTAATGTTGGTTAACGGTTAAACGGTTAATTATTAAGATCCCTAGTTGGAAGTCAATTTTGAAAAAAGACGATATGCACAAAACGAGCGGAAACTGACATGCCGCCGCTGAGACGTCCAAAACCGACGCTAGAGGGGTACCTAGAGCGTCGTAGTTTGAAGCGAATGGCCACTGACCACCTGGCGGTATTCGACGAGTTAGGGGTGAGCAGGCGACTGTAGCTTAGCGGGTGGAACCGATCGTCCTTTAACCACAAGGTTGGCGGTTCGATCCCCGGCTCCTACTGTCTGCACGTCAAAGTGTCCTTGAGCGAGACACTGAACCCCAAGTTGCTTCCCGGGCGCTTCACAGCAGCTCACTGCTCCTAAAATGCTCAGGATGGGTTAAATACAGAGGTCATGTAACATGTATGTACCTTTATGAATGTAATAAAGTTTAAACTTTAAGTGTGGCCAAAACAATAAAGTTGCATGTCGTAAAACAAAAACAAGCTGAAAGAGTCTAAAACGCTCCGTAGAGCTGAGGGGAAACTGCATGAATGTTCTCTCTGTGGGTTCATCTCTACTAGTGACCTCTTTCACATCACACATATTAATTAGAAAATATTGATTAGTGCAGCTTTAAAGAGGAGTAACGTCTCTTCACTCCAGTCGGACCCTGACATTAAATATTCCCTGTTTACCCTAACATCATTATCGCTTGAAACCGGTTTAATTGACCGTTACATTATGAGGAGAAATGAAGCGTAACGTGACCTCATGAGCAGCTAAACTGCCGGCGATGCCGCTGAGAGAGCACTTCTCAACACTGCAATATCCCAAAGGCTGCAGACTAATAGCCGGCACCCTGGCAGCGTTTTAGAGTGGTCAGTCCCGTCATTAAGTTAATGCTCGTCCACAGTTTGGTCTAAACACAGAGCCTTTTATGGAATTATCCTAATTAGTGTGACCATTAGCCTTAATGGGGAGTAATGGCCAGTTAGATGTTATTTGGTAAAACAACACGCCAGAGGCTGGAGGTGTTTTATTACAGCGCTATATTGGGCTCATTTCTGGAAGGTAAAGAATGTTTCCAGATCGCAGGCGAAATTGGCCGGGCGCTAATTCAGTTTCCACATCCAGCGGAGCGAGGACCACCCACATGGAGAATAACATGCAGCTAGATGCTCGCTGGATGCTAATAATTGGCCTGCAATGACAGCTTCACTCAGCTTTATGTTTGACGGACTCGATTCATAAACCTGACTGTAACCTCGTCTCCTCTCACACACTAAAAGTTCTTGGATCTGTCAGTGTTTCCAGAACGCCACCAATTATTATTTAAAAAAAATATTTCTTTTTCTTTTTCCTTAAGAAAAATGACTACAAAAAACTAAACCATAACAAATAAAATAATATGTACATTAAATAACAAATAGTAACTGTAAAATGAAAAATAAAGTTCTCAAAAACAAGGGAGGAGAATAGTAATAATAATAATAATAATAATAAAATAGAAAAAATAAATATAATAAATAAAAAATAAAAAAGGTTAGTAAAAATATGAATTGATAATAAGAATAGAAATAAATATAAATTATAAATAAAATATAATATATTAAAAATAAAATTTAATCAAAAATATGAAGAAATAATAATAATAAAATACAGAAAAATAGATTAATAAATTAATATAATTTATAAATAAAATAAAACCAATAATACATTAAAAATATTAATAAAAAATATGAATTATTATTATTAATAATAATAATAATAATAGAATAGAAAAATGAATACATATAAATTAAAAATAAAATTAAAAACAAAATAACAATAACTTATAAATCATAATTGTTAATAAAGAATATCAATAAATAATAATAATAATGATAATAATAATAATAATAAATAAATATAAATGAATGAATGAATGAAATAAATCCCTGTGGTCCGGCCGCCACGTTAATCCGCCCACACAGGATACATACAGAGTACATACTGTGTGTTTAAGGCTCGTTTAAGCGATGCATGATTAGATTAAACAAATCAGCTGTGCTTATACGATTTGATGATTTAAGGAAATTACAAAAGAAGGCCTGTTTGTAACCGTAGAGCACCTTCAGGGAATCGTTTTCACAGCACACCACTCGGCTCTGCAGCCGTCGTTGTAATAAAACAGAGCACACAGAGAGGTATATTTCACCGTTTCACATCAGAGCTTCTTTTCAAGTTAAAATCTTAGTGACAAAATGTTTTACAGCTCAGTTTAGCCGCGGTTTGGGAACTGAAGCCTGGGAACACAATAACCTCTGGCACCGCTCACATGGTGGGGACTACGCTCTGTTAACTGGTAATTGCTGTGTTTGTACTGCTCTCCCTGTGGGACGCCATGCAGGCTGAAGCCACATATGAAATGTTTAGCGTATCTGGAGGGCTGCTAAAATCACAACTAGGCCACTCGGGCAAGAAAAATCACACCGTAAGACAACTTTAACTGAAGTGTTGGTTCCTCCTCGAGTGATCTCCAGATCGGGCCGTTAATCACCATTTCCAGGGGAGTTCCTTCACACCAGAGCTTCTGTAAACACGGCCAATAACGAGTTAATTGCTTTACGGGGTGAATGATAACCAGCTATTTGGCGGTGGCGGCGAAGTCCTAAGTGTGAAATGTGGATAGAGTGTCACCACATACGGTGTCTCCGAGATTTATGACACATCTACAAACTAGTTTAATTCCAGCGTCCGTGTCTGAACTTGGCCTGCACGGGCCATTGGCTTCACACAAGCACCATCATTCTTCAGCTGACTGCGTATTGTCCGTCTGTATGAATCACGTCCAGTGAATGGGACGTGTCCTCCCCTTAGATAAACCTTTCACATCAGTGATGAATGGGGATATAATCACATTTCAATCACAGATCTGTTGCTAAAACGCTTTATTGTGTTTGTCGTTGAGGTCAGCAGGTAAAAAAGAATCATTGAACTGCCGTTGATGTTACACACAGTCATTAGGTAATACAACGTACAGCCTCTAGTATTCTACTATTAAGCCTCAGAAGGTGTGAGAGTCCTCTTCTACTCTTGATACACAAATACATGTGGTGTTTGTGGGTATGATGTTTTGTGACTAGTTTTAAACACAACTGCGATAATCCTTCTGCTCTCTCTTGCTAAATACTGTATACGTATAAAAAGATTATAAAAACAACCTCCACCATGATCACCAATACAACCTTAAAGGGACTGTTTGTAACTTTTTAAGCGTATTAATGTACCGGGTCGGGATCCCATGCGTGGTCGCGTGTGGCCGGAGTCACTGCTCCTCTGCCTGCTTGCCTTCACTCACACAGCGCGTGCGTTCTCGCTGTCTCGCTCCACCTCTAGACGTGAACGCACGCTCACTCCACACTGCAGAAGAGTTAGTTTAGCTCTGAGAATATCTAGTGAATGTTCAGTGGACGTTTGTGCAGAAATAACTGCTGCAGCTCCTCCAGACCAACAGAGGTTTCCCGTGTCTTGTGAAGTGACGGGGCTCCGCAGAGAGAAACGTTATCGTCTCCGACCAAAACTCCGGCGTCTCCCCCGTTCCCTCCGGCCGCGGTCGGGAGGCCGAGGCGGGAAAAGCCAACACTAGGATCAGCATTGATTCATGGAGAGACCTTGGTCTGGTCAGCTAACATTACTGCCAAGCAGCTGAAATATAGAGTGATATTGTGCTTTTAGCTGACGTGTGTCTCCTCACTGTTTTGAGCGATGCTCCTTCATGTCTATGTAGAGCGAGCACAAGCACCAGCAACAGGACGCTGACTTTAGTTGACTTAACGGACACAGGTGAAGCTGTTAACAAGACATTTAGGATTCTTACAAACAGTCCCTTTAAACATATAATAAACATTAAATATATAATAACATAGAGTCCCTTTAACACCGTGGAGCCATGCAGCTCCGTTACTAGGTGTGGACGGCGGCCACACGCGAGTGCGCATATGCGAGCGCGCGTGGGTCCCGACCGGTACATTTATACGCTTAAAAAGTTACAAACAGTCCCTTTAATGCATCAACTCTTTTTCAACAAAAGGAAAAAACACCTGAAGCGAGTGTAACAACTGGAGGAAGTCTTATTAGATGTGGTCGTTTCCATACAGCTTTTCTAATGTGATAATCCTAAATGCACATAGAAATACCTGAATGGAAACACTGCCAGTGTCTCGCCTTGAATGAAGGGAAATAGTGCGATACATGAGCTGTAAATGACATTAGCAAAATACATAAACGCTGCACTACTGTGTCTCCAAAAATGGCAAGAAGTTTACTGAACTCCTTTATCCTAAAATCCTGTAAGCTGCACACAGCGTGCTGATTTCTGTCAACCCAGCCGTCTGTGATGATTTAATCACAGAGAGCGTCCATAAACTGACATCACTATTTAACCTGGGTTGAAGGGGCAAATCTTTTTCACAATTGGGACTCAAACTGAGCATCAATATAAAACTGGAAGAATGATATCACTTAGAAAATATGTGGAGTCTAGCGAATGTCTCATCAGGCCTTGGCTCCGACTCCACCCAGCTCCACTCAGCAAACACTCACATACAATGATTTCAGCTGTTGGACGAACAGTCGGAGACAAGCTGCTGCCCATCTGACATGTGCTGGCTTATCAATATCAATCTTTCTGCCTTTTTAAATGTATGACCCAAAGTCAGCTAGAGAATCATCTGGATGCTTTGAGCCAGACGAGAAGCCGAGTGATTGTCAGGCTACTTCATTCAGCGTGACTGGAGTTTCTGCAGCCTTTGGTAGTGTTTGCTCTTCACACTCTGATTCAAGAGGTGCACTTTAGAGCCTCTGTGGGTTCTTCGGCTTGTTCCTGTAGGAACATCCTCTTCATCGTTACGAAGATGATCTGCTTAGCACTTAACATGCTCACAGAGTTTTCATTCAAAATCTGTATATACATGTGTAGGTTTCATACCCAATAAGCCAATACACATCCAAGAAGTGCACTTCATACAAAACTAATACACATTTACATTCACAAAATATTATTTTTTTTGCCCTTATTCCCGAAAAAGACAACATTCCTAACGGTACGTGTCCACAGGGGCGTTTTTTTATCGCGAGGGGACGCGACGCTTCCCAACATTGGACGCTTGGTGGGCTGTCCCTAGAAACAAGGCACTCGGCTCCTGATTGGACGAACGCTTTCCCGCCGTTGGCTGCTGCTCCCAGCTTTCAAACCGGAACCAGTATGGAGGCTCGTTTGGAAACTTTCTTCTCTTATTTCACGAAAATAGTTCACTGAAATGTGTTTCTGAAAACATGTGAGGAGAGAAATAATCCATGTTGATGAATCTGTCTTTAATTTAGATCAACAACGTTTATTTTAAAAGATCTTCGGGAGTTTCGAGAGGCGGCGAGTCGCGTCGGACGCTCGTGATTTACATAAAGTAGACGAGCCCTCAACTTTATGCAAATGAGGAGCGGGCGTCGCCAGGCCACGCTACCAGAATGCATTTGCGCGGCTGCTTACATAGACAATGAACGGGGGGCGTGGAAAGCACGGAGGCTGTGGACACGTACCATAAGATGTTTACGTGGCTAATTAAAAGAATATTCCACTGATATTCCAGTTTACATGCAGCCGTTCATACTCTAACATCACATAACCGATGGTAGACTTGTTGAACCGTGTGATATTTGAACATACCCAAAAACCTGTTGATATCCGAGTCTTTCATGGTGTTTAACAGTAGGCGTGTTTCTCCTTCTTTTCTTTTGGGCATGCATCTCTGCAGACTGTCGGCTAGTTGGTTTGTGTACAAGAGCTGACTGTAAACAGGCGAGAGGCCGCGTGTTGTAAATTGCTGTAAAAACCCCAATTGAGACGCATATCATAATTTTGGGTAATTTGGGTAAACTAACCCTTTATTTATTTTACAAGAACTAATTCACGACTTTCAAGATTAACTACTGATTTATGTTTTTGTTTATTGCACACTGAAGAAGAGCTGATGAGCACTTTCATCATCTGCATGGTTCAAGTGTTTGCAGCATGTTAATAATCAGCATCATCTTACAGACGTTCCGCTTCATTTGGTTTTTATTACACTGTTATTGAGACATGAAAAGAGATCAAACCGTTCATTATTTACACCTCTTTGCCCGCGTCGGACCTTCAGATGTTGATCGCTCATTATCTCCTCTTCTACTGTCAGTTCCACCTGAGTGACTTCAGCCTCCGGCTCCGTTATCAGGCTTGTTTTACGCTTGTCTTTCAAACGGACAAAAACACATTTTCACATCATGATAATTAATTTGTGATCGTGAGATGACAGCATTAAGTCATGCGAGCACAATGTGCCGACTAAAAAATGAACCTCCAACGTGCTTTTCAAGTAGGTCAGCTGGATCATGAAGGTGAATTCCCAAATTTAGTTCAGCACTCAAACTGCACCGCCAAAAACCTCCCGGCTCACTGCTGATATGTTCAAACTTACTCCGTTGTATCTTAAAGAATAGACAGAAAGTTGATTTATTTGGATTTGGATGTTATAAAGCAAAATCAAATTTAACTTCTCTCATGTTTATTACATTATGATCATAAGAAAGAAACCCAAAAACTACAACTGGATGTTTCCTCAGCTGATGGACAGAAATATTCATAAATGTTCATTCATTAAAGTTCATACATTGATGTGTAAATCTCCGTTCTTTACCTCTCATGTGTAGCCACGTCCGGATTTCCAGCCTGCATTGAGACACCCGTTTTCAATGTTGTCAGCTGATTGAATGGGCGTTATCAGAACGTTGTGAAAGGGAAACAAAAAACATCTTTAGGTTTAGGCAACAAAACTTCTTGGTTAGATTTAGGAGAAGATCATGGTTTGGGTTAAAATAAGTAGGCCTATGTTTGTTATGTGAAATATCTGTTTGTTACATAACCAGGGTCTGAAATTAACTTTCTTCACTTCCTGCCACTGTGGCAGGCAAGCATTTTTTTATGTCTGCCACTTCTGCCAGATCTCTGCGCTAAATGAAGGAATAACATTTTAGATCTGATGTCATTCAATGTTCCATATACTTTACATGATAAACATTGTATACACGGTAAATTACAGTGTTTGATTACACCGTGGAGGGAGGGTAGTGTACACAGTACAGTACTGTACTTTGTTATTGTCATCTGTAGTGGTTATTTGCATAAAAACACACAATTCAAATAATTATGATTATTTAAATATTTGCTTTGATTAAAAAAAAATCTTGGTATGTTATGAAGTTAAACCGGTCATAATTCTCTCTCTAATATCTATTTTATATTGATGTGAAAACATCTTTTTCAAACAAGTTTTTCACCAAAAACTTCATATTACGAGATTACATTTGAACACATCATGATAACGTTGTAATTTACCTTCACCCGATAGTCAATTTTCCTGAGCAGACTTTGAACGCCTCATAATAATAACTCAATGGCACCTCCGTTAACGTTAGTAGCTCCGTTATTTAACCAGTCAGGACTGTGCTGCTAACGGCTGCTAACAGCTAACGTTACTAACTCTCCTCCTGCTGATTTCAACACAGATTTGTTGTCCAGTGTCGCTTTATCAGGAACAATAGGATGCATCCCCTCAGGTTTAGTAGCGCCATGCTGTTGAGCGCTTTTCCCCCCCTCTCCTCCGTGTCTCCGGTCCAAAACAAACTGAAACATGATACAGCGTGCGTATGCGTCGATGTGGAATCGATAGCCTGCCAAAGTAGCGGATGTCCTGATGATTTCACCCGCCACTGCCAATAATTTACCCGCATTTAGCGGGTGCTAATTTCAGACCCTGTATATAACTTAAGGTAGGTGGCGTTGGTTAAGTACGTAAGTTACGTAACGAAACGAAGGTAAAACGAGTCAACGTTGACTTTTGGTTTCACACGACACACGAACAGCGGCCTCTTTGTCGGTCTTTATACAACATCACCTGACTTCCTCCTTTACTCCCGTCATAATTACTACGGCCAGTAGAGGTCGAAGTGAAGATGCAGCCTCAATAATATAAATTCTTCTTAATCTGCAATGTACCTGGAAAGATGTAGCTGTCAAACTAATGTAGTGGAGTGAGAAGTATTTGCCCCTTGCTGTCATTTTATGCCTAATTTTGGACTCCATGAAAATAAATAGTAAAGTACAAACATGTTCTTAGTGACTCATTCCTCCGTGGCTCCCTGGCTGTTATCTAGAAATACATTAGATCTAAATAAATATAGTGTAGTTTCCAGCCTGCATGGCATACAGTTTTATTACATGTCTGTGTCTCAAATTGTTTCAGTGCATGTGAATTACTGAGCATTTACTTACAACAGTTACTTATCACTGAGCAGCCATTCATTCTCCTCCACTCGCCATCAGAAATGAAAACAAATGTCCTCCTGCCAGCTCCACTCTGAAATACGAGGGTTCAGGGTCCTCGTGATGTGGATGTAAACTCACAAACCACGTCCACGCTGTGTTAAAACATCAGCTGACGAACAGACGTCTTCTGCACTAATCTTCTAATCTGCTACATGAACTCTGGTGCAAGATGTGTTTTACAATAAAGAACAAATTCACAAAGAGATGCTGCAACTAAAGAGTATTTTCATCATCGTGTAACCTGTTATAAATAATTAATTAAATAATTAAAAGTTAGTTTATAAAATGACAAAAAAAATATAAAAAATGTCTGTAAGAAAATGTCTTGCCAATACACGGTCCCTAATTTAACACTTTAATCTCATTTTTTTTCTCGTAAATTTACCACTTTAGACTTTTTTTTCTTTGGATATTACCTCCTTCCCCAGGCTCCGTAATTCTTTTTTAATATGCCATGGGAATATATTTGATATAAAGACGTGTAAAAAAAATCTTAAAACTACAAATAAAATACAAACCACTAACTTTACTAATACATTCAAATGTAAAGTTATCATTAGATTTTCATTTTAGAGACACATGATGCTCTCTCATGGCAAAATGTCACAACAAGCTATTTTAGCGCCAAAACTCTGAGATCAGGCAGGGAAAGCCTGAATGTTTTATCAGCCTGTTCGCACCAAAGGGTGTTTAAATGCCATGATAATGCACAAGTCGTTTAGGATGCAATAAGTACGCCTTTCTTGATTTCCGCTCGTCTTGTGTACGCCATGTGTCCTCTACTGACTGCAGTGTAAACGCATCCTCGTATAAACGCTACGGTAAAAGTTATTGACGTAGAATAAAATGCGAGAAAGACCACTGATGGTTAGCGGGCGGGGAGGTGGATGAGTTCAACAAACACTGGACTTATAACCAGGAGGCCGCTGTTCGAGACGTGTTTTTATGATAAGATATTCCTTTTATTAGTCCCACAGCGGGGACACTTGCAAGGTACAGCAGCAGAGGGGATAATGCAGAAACAAGAAGCAGCAGTAAAAACAAAAAGCAAGATACGACACAGTAAAAATAAACAAAAACAAAAGTGAAACAAAATATGAACAATTTAAAATAGAAGGAAATATAAAAATAGGACAAAGTTTTGTAAGTTACGTTAGTGACGTTACTATAGTCATATTTTATTGATGTTTGTGACGTGTTTTACGTACGTTTTTACTTAGTTCACATTAGGATGCACCGATGCCACTTTTTTTCAGACCGAGTACAAGTACTTACATTTGGGTACTCTCCGATATCAAGTACCGATACGAGTACCTCTCTGAGCCTAAAGAGCCTCGTTAACAGCCAGCTGGAGGGTGTGAGCGACGCACGGCAGGCTGGGGAGTCCCGCATACGAGGCGGTGCGCCGCCACCGGCTCTAGGTCGGCTTGGAAAGGCTCGGGGCGGAGGTGCTTCCCGGGGCCGTGGACAAAGTGCTCGCTGCGCTCTCTCTCCCCGCCGGGGAAGAAAGATGCTGACGAGAGGTTAACGTCATGCTGCCGTAAAGTGGTATCGGTTCCGTTGTATCGGAGCCTTTCTGCGAGTACATGAGCACAGTATCGGACCGGATATCCGATACTGGTATCTGTGCATCCCTAGTTTAATACTTATTTTAAGCCCAACCATGATGTTTTCTCTTACCTTAACTAAGTGGTTTTCTTGCCTAAACCTAGCTGCAGATTTTTGCCTGGCGTATAAATGACACACAAAAACGCTAAAATGCGTAGTCATGACACGCAGAATGTCCGTGTAATGTCGTGGTTTTTATACACCTTCCCGGTTGGTTTTGTGCATCACGGCTGTCTAATGTGGATCATTACATCCTCCAGTTTGCTGTTGAAGGCCGTGCAGAGCGCTGCAGTATGTTTGTTAACTCTGCTGTCCTTTGCGTGCGGCTGAGGTAATGCCTGACGTCCACGTGCCACAGCGAGGGCGAGTATGGATCCCATCTGGGATTGGTCAGCATCCCTCCAGTTCCCCTGGAGACGTTCTGATCTTCCCTGATTACATGTGGCAGCCTCTGACCTGCACCGACGGCCCTCTCCTGACATGGAGGATTGACGATTATCGATGCAGAAACCTTTGTTAATTCAGCGTAGGCGGGTTGTGCTCTCTGCAGCTGGATAACTGTTTTAAACTCATTCTGATGAAATCAGGTTTATTTTGGGATAAAGATGAATAATGATGATGGTTGGGAGGTACGATTTTTTTTTTATGCTCCAGTATACCAGTGTTGAGCTTGTGTCTTTCTGATGCTGCATGTAATTCCACATTTAGTCCGGGGTCGGTGGAAACTGGAGCTCCCTCTTTGATTGAGTGAATCACCTGCTGTGGAAATTATAAACACGGAGCAGGAATTTACATTAGGCACCCAGTGGAAAAGTGCACAGCGCTGATGGCTTTGTCTGAACGATGGAGTAATAAAACCTCTTTTGTATACAAGACATATTTCATCAAGGTATCTGCACTTCTTCACTCCGACTCTTTAAAAGCCATTTCATCCATCTTCAAATGGAGCTGGAAGGAGCCGAGTGCGATGATTTCAAAACATTTTAACCGCAACCACGCCGTGCTTTTGTGCTTAACTTTTTAAAGTGAAAATTGTTGCCCTTTTAATCTCATTTTCGTCGTCATGCAGCGAAGGAAATCGCACGATGAAACGCCTTCAATTGAACTATGAATGATTGTCGTCAACTGAGATGAGGCACAGAGGAGCGTGGCGTCAGCGGGGCGGGGGAGTAAAGCTACCTGTTTTTGCTGCGTAGTCGAACAGAAAAAACTTCTTCCTGATGCTAAAGTGATTTTGCATGTTAAAACACTTAAAGCGCAAAGTGTTGCAAGCTCTATGGTGAGTTTTTTTCAGGGAGTTATATTCTGATTCTGTGGGTTGCAAAAGCAAAAATAAGCTCCATTTGAAAAGACTTTTGTTCTTCTCTGATTTGTTTTGTTCAAAACAAGTACAAGACCTGTTAGCATGTTAGCTTCGGGCTGAAAATACAACCTGTTCTCACTCCCAACTCGTCAAATACCGCCGTTTGGTAAGTGCCCCCTCGGATGCATGGAGTCGCCATTTAGCGACTGCATGCGTTGCACCGGGCTTTCAACTAAGTCCAACACAGGTACCCACACAGCGGCTCTCTCAAAGGGACAGAAATGTGCTTCTAGAGGCCGTCAAAGCTCCACCAGACCTCCCGTCTGTTCAGCAGACACACAGAGAGCTTCTCATGGCCGCTGAGCTCGGACCACCACTTCCCGTTCTCTGTCCATGTCCCTGCAGCACCACAATATTTAATTTAAAATGATATTTTGACACACACATGCGATTTTAACAAATACTACGATTTGAAAATTTGCAGAAGGCCATTTTGTGATTTCAGTAAAATTTCAATGAATTATGCAGCCCTAGTTAAAATAACTACAGTGGTGTTACTTATGGAAGTTACATGACAAATACAACAACGTTGACTTCTGTTTTCACACGGGACACAAACACCGGTCTCCTGGGTGAAAGTCTGGTGTTTTTGGACCCACCCACTCACCCCGACCTCCTCCGCCTCCCTCTCCCTACACAACATCGTTGCTCTTTATACTTCTTGGTTCACCTACCTGGATTGGTAGTGAGCAAAATGACACTTGGAAGTATCCCACTGAGCAAAAGATACGTCCGAAAGACAACAATTTAACATCTCTGTCGACGTCCGAAGACGTCTACTGAGGTGCGAGAATGACAGTTTTTGCGACGTCTATTTTAAACGTTTTTTTGACGTTCAACTATTGATGTCAACCTGAGTCGCACGTCCACAGACGTCCAGAAAGGATCCTAGTCACACGTCTAGATATTGAACCCATTTTGCACGTCTGCAGACGTACAAAAGTGTGTCTGGACTGACGGACGTAATACAGACATGATCTAAACGTCTTCCTGACGTCACGTTTGCTGGTATGGAACATTCTGACACTCACCATCTTGAAGTGGTCCCACTAGTGTGTGGGCAGATGACGGCTGCTGAGGTTTTAATGAGCATCATTTGCCGCCTTCACTGAAAACAGTAATAACATCACTGTAACCTGCCGGTCAGTAATGCTGTTCTACTCAATCACCTGTCCTTTTCAGCTTTACCCTGACAACGTATTTACCACAGCAGCTTCTCAGCAGGGTCTGAATTTAAAAAGCCATTTGTTGATACTGGGCTGTTGATACTGGTCCAGATCGAGGATTTAGCTCCCCCATTAAGGCCTCGGTCTGAGCTCCAGCTACAGTCGCTGTGTGTAGATCTTCAGCAGCTCAGAGTAGCACAGACATTTAAATCCACACTTGCTGTCACTTTAAGTGCACTTGAGGCCTCATTTATTGCGCAGCACTTGTAAACTTTCCCATTTCCAGAAGAAGAAGAAAAAAAAGAAGTGTGCGTGGATTGAGGATGTTAAGTGTAGTTTTCCATTTATCAATGGCTGGGCGGCAGCCAGGCAGATGTTTCTCTGAAGACATTAGCGTGCCACAGTGAGAGAGCACTCTCATCCTTAAGAATTTCAATGATGCGATTAATTGCTAATCTGCTCACCATTTCAACCAGTTCTGCTTTGGGACGATTCGTCTGACAAATCCGGAGTTCTTGAACATCTTACGTCGACCAGCAGAGGCAAGTGGAGCGTGCAGGAAGAGGCTAAGCTCAGTGACAACATAATAATGTTCTAAATATCACATTATGGTTAAAATCTTCTAATTAGACAGCTTTGGCTTTCACTTTGAGGAGTTATTACTGAAAGGTTTCCAGTGTGTGGAAGGCCAGGGACACCTATTCTTCATTCTAGAAACATATACTACCCAAGCAGGATGTTCTCGTACACCGTCCGTAGCTTTACCTACAAACAGTAATGCGCTGTACCTTGTATATATCCCACAAAATTAATGGGTATTTAAACCACGTAATCAAAATGGAAGTATAAAGAACGACAAACGCTGCGTAGGGAGGAGGTCGGGAAAACACCGGACTTTGTCCCAGGAGACCGCCGTTTGTGTCCCGCTGTCTGTGTCCCGCTGTCTGTGTCCCAGGAGACCGCTGTCTGTGTCCCGCTGTCTGTGTCCCGCTGTCTGTGTCCCAGGAGACCGCCGTTTGTGTCCCGCTGTCTGTGTCCCGCTGTCTGTGTCCCAGGAGACCGCTGTCTGTGTCCCGCTGTCTGTGTCCCAGGAGACCGCTGTCTGTGTCCCGCTGTCTGTGTCCCAGGAGACCGCTGTCTGTGTGAAACCACAAGTCAAGGTTGATTTATTTAGTCAACTTCCGTACTTAAGTAACGCCACTTCCGTAGTTATTTTAACCCAGACGTTGACTTATTTGTCACGTGACTTCCATACTTAAAGCCCTCCAGTGTATTTTGGCTTTTCTATGATATTTCATATTTATTTTTAGTCATTTCCTGACAAAGTTGTTGAGTTGTTTTTTTTTGTTGACAAATAACTTCATTTTGTGCTCAAAGTTAAAAAAAGAAGGTTGATGCTAAAATGAGAATATGACGTATGACTATAGTTGAAGCTGCAGGTCAAAGGTCATCCTCCAGGCTGCAGGTACACTCATGCTCGTTTGAGCAGCAAACCGATAAATCTGTTTATCTGTTAGTTTGTCTTTCTAGTTAGCTCGATGTAGTTAGCAGACCAGCTTGTTGCATCAGCTAACTGAGGGTTTCATTTTATTGTTTAGTTTCCTCCACCTTCCTCTAGTGTGTTTATTTTCATAATGGTGATTGTGTTTGCGGTGAACGGGTAAAATCAACGCGGTGAATTACACAAAATCCCACCGACAGAATGAACACAACACACTGACTGTCTCTCTCACTCGCTCTCTTCTTTACCGTCTCCTCCTATTGGAGATAAATCAACGGAAAGCAGCCGATACCGGAGGTTTGTGGGCCTCTAACAGGTCCGAACGACAGGAAGTGCACAACTTTCAGCCAGAAGGAAAACCAGAGAAAAGTCCCGTTAGAGAAATAAAGGCATCACAGTGTAAACTGCTCAGAATTCCAATGTACTGTACTGTTGGTGCAAATGGCAAATAAAACTCTTGAATCTTGAGAAAGAACGTTAACCAAAAAACAGGAAGTAAAACTGTCTGGGGGGGTGGGGGGTTTTAAGAAGCGCCACTTCTGTAGTTATTTTAACCCCAAACTACGATCTTTTCCTAAACCTAACCAAGGAGTTTTGTTGCCTAAATCTAGTAGTTTCCTGTGAAGACGAAAATGGACACGTGTTGCTGGACATTCGCAGGAGAAATGAGGACTAACTTTTTGTAATGGTTCATACGAACCGTCATGAAAGAAACAGGTTTGATTTTAAACGTGTGTGGAAATGTCAGCAGATAGGTGAGAGGGAGCGACGGAGCGGGGGGGAGTACCTCCCTTCCTTCAGCGAGAGAGAACACATGGATTTGGGTCTGCTAAATGTCAACATGAGTAAGCCGTGTATCACTTTGTTTCCATGATTTCTGCACAATTAAATCATTAAGTGTCATTAAGGGACTTGTGTAATAGCCCCTCTGGTGCTGGTGGAGGACTGCAGAGAGATCCAGCTACAGCGCCGGCCGCTACGCCGACACTATACTTTACTCGTTAATCTGCAGGTTATTACAACATCATATCTCGATATGAAGCTGCGTTAAAGCCACACACTCACTTCCATTGTGGTCTCTGCCCAGAAACGCAGTGAAACTCTGAACTCTGTACAATCACTGGGGAAGTATGAAGTCTTACTGTAAATGTTGTGACGGGCGAGGGGGGGGGGGAGAGAGAAATAAAAAAAGGAGGAAAAAGGGGTTTAATGTTCTGCATCCACTTTGGCAAAAGACTCGAGCGCTGCCGAGCCGAGCCAGGTCAACATTCTGGAAAATGAAAGAGTCATTATGAGTGGAAACACTTTGTATTTCAGATCATTACTTCACACAGTAATTATTACATACAGAGCGTAATGAGTCATTGCGAGAAGATTAGCTCGCTAATCTCCAGGAAACAAAAGGACGTGGATGGAGGACGCCGAGCGTGCAGCAAAACATCCACAATTATCAAATAATGTTTCATGCTTGCTATTGTAAACACGGAGTAACTGAAACCAACAGAAAACACAGCGTTGGCGAGGACGAAGGCCTTCGCCAGAGCTCTGGAGAACATTCACTTAAAGAGGAAATGTAAGCTATGATCCGTCCAAGCTCGTTCTGACGTTAAAGACACTAACTGGAAGCATTACAAGCTGAGCAACACACCGGCGTGTTCGGCCTCGTACCTCTCTAATGAATAGATGTTTAACAACTCCAGCAGGCAGTTTTCAATTACATCCTATTGGAAAACAAATGGCTTTTATTCCCTCAGAATACCGACGCAGTATTATATAGCTCTACATGTCCATAGCAAATACCTTGTGTACTTGCTGCTTGGGTAACAAATTGCCATATCATGTGTTACAATTACCTCCTCAGTTTGGCCAGCCAATACATCTTCCCGATGGAGCGGGTTGAAAGCTATGAATTATGGCCATATTTCAGTCTAAAAGAAACAAACCACTAATTGCGACGTGGCCTCTCGGTAATTTCAACAGAGAGCCCAGAAAGGCTCTCCGGCATTGGGGGGGGAAATCATTTACTGCTGCTCCTGCTTTATTTTGGTTTCAAATAACAGACACTACTAATTTGGTGTGGGCCTGACCTCTGCCCCCCCCCACCAACCCCCCCAATGCCCCGTGGGGAAAAGTCCAATCAGCCCACATCTCCACCAACTTCTCTTTCTCCTCCTCCCTCTTCTCCTGCACTGAAGTGAAGACCGCCTTTCTGAAATGTTTCTGCTAATTCCCATTTCCTTTATAATCACAAGCTTTCATGTGAGTGGCTGGCCGGGGCCGGGGAGGGGGGGGGTTGGTAATTACTCCGGGGTCCCGGGCATTAACCCGACCAGGTGTCACTGGATGGCCTGTTTACCTCAGTGATTAATGAATGGACCGCTAGTCTCTCGCTGCCCCCCCACCCACTGCTCTTGTATTCAGCGCGGAGCGTGCCACTGAATCAATTTGCTGAGCACTGACAGGTCTGAGCCACATCAGGCCTCCGCCGAGGCCAGCCGGTCCACCCGGGCCCTTCTCCCCTTACCGGACCAGCTCATCTGTTAGCGCCGCTTAGCTAATTAGGACAGAGTTTTCATGAATCGGCGACGCAGGCAGCGTCTGCCCTGAGATAACATTTGTGTACAGCAGTTTGTTGCAACGGTGACAAAGAAGCTGTTGAGCGTGTTTCTCAGATGGAAACGTCCACTCAGCCGTTAGCAAACAGCCGTGATGTAGGTTACTGGGGATGTCCGTAATTAACCGTTTAACCGTTAACCCACATTAACCGTTTTAACCGATTAACGCTATCGGTTAAAGTGGTTAAAAGAAATGTTAATAATTAATTCAAAAGCTGAGCGGCTCAGAGGAGCGGCTCGTCTCTTTAAGGAGAAAAGCTGGTCCACCTTAACAGCCCACCTTAAGAGGCGGAGCCGGAGTTGCAGGATACAGGAAGTCGGCTCCGGTCTCTCTGGCTCGCTTGAGCGGAGCGGAGGAGTTGTAGTTTAGTAGCATTTATTCACCGACAAATAAACTGTCCACACACTGCTACACCTACGATCACAGCTAGAACGCCACCAACAACCTCACACTCACCGCCTACACACACACACAGTCTGTTGGACACTCGCTAAAGTTACGCAGACCACGTGTGGCGGCGGCGGCGAGCACGAAGCCTCCGGCAACGCTAGAGCTGCTAACGTAGCACAAACACACACACTGTTTGTTGGCACAAAAATCTTGAAAATGAATAGGAATTACAATTCAAATCTATAATGTGTATGGTATATAACCTCAGAGCTGAGCGGCCCCATTGTCACCGATATCCGATCCAGCTATTTGAGTCAGTATCGGGCTGATATCCGATCCGGTATCGGTATCGGTGTATCCCTACTCTCCACGAAGTCTGCCATGTTGCACCGCCATGTTCCTACAGTGGCCCAGAATGGACAAACCAAACTCTGTTAACTTTTCCTGCTTGGGCCGGAGTCAATAACGTTACTCACTCCCGCTACTTGCTCCCGTCGCCGCCGCTCTCTCTCTCATGCTTCACCACTCACTTCCCACGTACATACACACTCTATGAACTGGCTCTGCTCCAGATGACTCTAGAGAGGGACATTCGCGTTTTTGCATTGGCCACCGTAGCTCTCCAACACGCTTTGCACACGGGAGATGCTTCAGTTGGTTGTAATCTCCTCACCTCACCACTAGATACCACCAGATCCTACACACTGCACCTTTAAGTGTACGCTATATTTAGAATATTTCCACCGTTTTACCTCGCCATCAGACAGCCCTTTCTGACGGGGAACTGAAGCCGTTATATCGCTCTCTTCAAAGCCACCAGACTCCATTCACAAAAACAGTCATTTAACCTCTCAGAACATGAGAGTTGCTGGTCTACCGCTGCATCACCCAGTTAGTCTGTTCGTGTTATTGTGTGACTTTCTGATCTGAACTAACGTGGGGTCCACAGCAGCACTTTGCTGAGCTTCCTGCCGGTACTCCTGTCTGCTTCTCCTGACTGGGAGCACGCCGACCGCCATCTAAGATACTGTATTAATACACCGACTATAAGGATGCATATATACTGTACATGTAGCAGCGTCATCATGTAGAAACCTACGTCAGGTCACCATGTGGGGAAAAACCTTTTAGAAGGGCTTGATGGGAAAAAAGCATTTTGATGCTCAAACATACGTACTTCAACCAACATTTTAATGTTTGGATTTGATTACATGAGGAAAAACTAAAATAATGGACCTGCCCTCAAATAACTGAACCAAGTGAATAATAATGAATTAAAGAAAATGTAACTTTTTATAAAGTATAGATAATATATTTATAATAATCCTGTCGTGTCGGTGCAGAGTAAGAGCTCATTCAGGTTGAGGATCCCGAGCTGAGCCGGTAATAAGCCTCTCTACCTGAGTTGCATTAAAAGATTAACTTTTCATCATTTCCTTTTCTCTCTCTGATTGTACAACAGAGCAGACCAGACCTCACCTGGTGACTCTCTGTTGAAACAGTAAATATGTTTTAGCATCTCGCCGGCTGCAGCGAAGTTATTATCCAGCGTGTGATGAAAAGGGGTGTGAAAGCAGAACCGTGTCGTCTGCTCACGTCTGTCAGAGAGGATCTGGAGGGAGAGGAGCGCTCCGGCTTTGTGTACACAGGTGATTACCTAATCAGCATGTCCTCTCTGAGAGAGGCCAACGAGGGTTCACGTCACTCAGCCGCCACGACTCAACCTCCCAAAGCCAAATACGGCCTCATTGCTACGATACTGACTCAATAACACATGACACACACACAGGGAGCGCTTACTTCCAACTAATGTGCATCTTTCTTTGGAAGCAACACGTTAGGCTGCGTTCACTCTCCGTATCGAGGCTGAGAAGCTTTCTGTGCAACAGATTCTCTAATTTAACCTCTTATTTTCACATTAACCTATTGTAACAATATAATGATGCAGTTGTTTTCTCATTTCCTTAGAGCATAGATATAATTGGAAGGACTGAGTGAGACACTACAGGCAAAAACATTATCTTTCATGCACTGATCAGTTTTGCGATTTATGGCTATTTAGCTTCCATAACATGTCTTTCAGACTAGTGGAAAAAAAACATCTAAAATACACATTTAGGTTTTTATTTTACTAACTTGTCTCTTTGCGTCTGTAGATTTTCTCCTAAATTCACCAAAAGTTACTTTTAGATAATGCCTCATAAACATATTTAAAGCTGAAGTAGGTGAGATCGGAGCAAATATGATTTAAAAAAAAGTTATTTTTATAAAACGGTTGCAAAATCGTGACAGTAGTACATGAAAAAGGTTCCTCTGTGTCCTCCGGTGTCCTCTGATGCTCCTAACGGCATCTGAAAGATTTCACAGACCGGAGGAGAACAAGCAGTCAGCTGATCTGAGGTCTGCTATCCAGCTGCCGTCTATGAGAGCCGGCTGTCAATCACTCTGAACTCCCACCAAACGGTGAAACTAGGCAGCGCTGATCAAATATGAATCAATATTCTGTTACGTTAATGTCTATTTCTCTCCTCACATGTTCTCAGAATCATCTTGTAGTGCACGGTTTAGCTGTGAAATGAGAAAGTTTGTGACGCCGCTGCCATTGTGAAATCTGGTGGAGGAATGCCAAGTTCTGGTCACATGACCGGAGCACAGCCAATAGGAACGCTCTCTCTCTCTGAAATGACCTGTGATTGGTCAAAGTCTCCCGTCACGGGCTAGATGTTCTAAAGTCTGTAAACAGAGCCATGAGGAGGAGCAGGAGTCTAGTTCTCTCTCAGAACACTTGAATTACAATATGCTGAAAGGTTATTATGGGATTGTTGCCCAATGATGCCAAATATATACTGACTACTGACGCTTTAAGTAAAAGTGCTTTGTTGACATAGCCGGGCCGGCCAGGCATGCCTTTTTAGTGCATGTTAACAATAGGGATTGGTCACGATTATAGATTTTTCAAATAGTCGTTAATTATAAAAAATCTAATAGTTTATGCGACTATTCATCCCATCTTAAAACATATACACTCACTAGCCACTTTATTAGGTACACTTTGCTAGTACCGGGTGGTCTTCATCTGCTTCAAGGTTGGACGTGTTGTGCGTTCAGAGATGGTATTCTGCATACCTTGGTTGTAACGAGTGGTTATGTGAGTTCCTGTTGCCTTTCTATCATCTCCAACCACTCTGCCCATTCTCCTCTGACCTCTGACATCAACAAGGCATTTCTGTCCACACAACCCCCGCTCACTGGATATGTTCTCTTGTTGGGACCATTCTCTGTAAACCCTAGAGATGGTTGTGCGTGAAAATCCCAGTAGATCAGCAGTTTAATACTCAGACCAGCCCGTCTGGCACCAACAACCATGCCACGTTCAAAGTCACTTAAATCCCCTTTCTTCCCCATTCTGATGCTCGGTTTGAACTTCAGCAAGTCGTCTTCACCATGTCTAGATGACGTAATGCATTGAGCTGCTGCCATGTGATTGGCTGATTAGCTATTTGTGTTAACAAGCAATTGAACAGGTGTGCCTAATAAAGTGGCCGGTGAGTGTATATTTCCCTTCTATTAACCGTTGCAGGCGCTGCCTGGTAGTAACGTTACTACCGGTAAAACGTGTGTGGCACATTCAGTTCGCCTCTATTCGGTCAGTGCAGGGGTGTGTGTGTGCCGCTCAAACCCCCGTGTTCCCTCCAACCTTAAACCATGAGTGCGGCCGGGGCGAGGCGCACCCAACGTTGTGTTCACGTGCAAGCGGCGCCGAGCCCGTCGTAGTTTCAGCAGGTAGATCGACTGTTCAGCAGCGAAGCATTTTGTCATTCAAACCCGACAGAAGCTAAATAAAACTCACCAGAACCGTCTTGGTTTGTCTTTCCACCGGCCTCTTCCTCTGTTCCAACAACATGGTTGAAAAAAACTCTTATCCACGGCGTTAGATGGGAAAATGTGCCGATGCTACATGTTGTTCAAATAATAATCGAATAATAACCTGTGATTTTCTAATAATATTTTTGTGCCTTTAAGATTTGTAAGCATTGAAGACTGAATAATGAATATATTATATTTCATGACATTCAATTTCTTGAACAGCATCATTATATATATTTTTGAGTACGTAAGTCTTTTTACTTTCACAGCTCTTTATACTTTTATAACTACACACCAATAATTCCATTCTTCTTGTTCAGTCTGTGAGTAGAGCTGAGTTTAAGCTCCAGACTGATGTAGAAACACTTAGAGGTGCCAGTCTATTCATCCCGGCTGTCACTTCTCACTTCAAACCTTATGAGGCTCATTCAAGTGAGTCATTGAGACGTGATAATGAAACGACGATCCCGTTCTCTGTAATGGCTGCGTGTCACGACAGAAACACATTCCTACTTATGTATTCAGGCTCAACCGGCGTGCCATGACATCAGCTAACAGTGAACATTAAGACGGGCCATTAACAGAGCTGCTGAGTTACAGGCTGCCGCTGCCATCATCCAGAGCTCTTAATGGATTGCATTTTGATTGTGTCAGCCAACACTCCGGCGACCTTTCTACGTGGGCCGGTTGAAGCTTCGCCGTACACTTCCAGCAGCTGTTTTTTCCACCCCTGTCTGTCAAAACAACACGGTTGAGTCAGGCGGCGGTGGGTGTATGGATGGAGAGGCGTGGGGGGGGTTGTTGTGACTACCACAGGTGGGGAGGTGGAGAAGGAGAGGCGTGACGAGCCGAGCTGTCACTGAGGAATGCTGCAGTAGAGAGGAACGTGTCCGTGTTCACAGCGCAGGTGTACTGGACGCTCAGATGGATTAATTCAGCGTTAATGAAACAAAAACATGTCAGAGTTACCCCGCGCTCATCGGACTGTTTTAACACCTGCCGTTTTCTCCGCTGTTTGTTCACCAGCGTGTCAGTTTATGCTGCGTTTCACAGGCCGAGGGCGGACTAGAGGAATTAGGCTATCATAACATCTCTGTGAAATATTACATTTGGTTCCCGATGACTGCGAAGCTCAGAATTACAATTACAAAGAGATCACAGTGGTGATTAGAGCGGAAGACAAAACATATTGTTTCACACACAAAGTATGCCTCAGATCTGTGTGTGGCCTTTTGTTTTACAGACTGGAGCCTGATATTTGTTCCATTATTGTGATTAACAAAGTGGCATTCTGCAGAAAATACTGAAGCATGAACAGTGACGGGATTACACTAAACACTAAAACACTAAACTGAGACTCTGAACACACATCACCATATACTTTACTTTCACAGTGCAGTTATTTTCAGTTTAAAAATGCAGTGTCACAATAATTATTGATAATTTCTGTATATATTAATCAGTGGTGGAGCAAGTATTAACTTTTAACTGGTTATGAAACAGTCTCAGTTTAACACTGATGTCTCTATAGGACCTACATCAGTAAACGACACCATCAGAGAGAGGATTGGCTGTTTCTATACAGTTATTCTTAATGCTTGTGATCGGTGCCACCGGGTCGGACTCTGACCAAATCAGACGAAATCATGCTTGTTCATCAGAAACTCCAGCGGGGGTGCCTCCAGCGGGGCCTGCAGCAGGGCCTCTAGCAGCGATCAGCCCATCGCGGACAGACCCAGATCTGGCTTCGCCGCCGCCTTCAGCCTGCAGTTGGAGCTCGGTCCAGGCCGTATTGCTGGTCCCGCTGGAGGGAAGGGAGGCACGGGAGAACCAGAACCAGGACTGTGCGGGGCAGACTGTCAGATCCTGCTGCAGTAAAATGAGAGGTTTTCTAAAAGGACTTTTGTCCACAAGGACCGCCAAAATCAACACAAGATTAAAGTTCCTCGTAGTAACCAGGCGGCAACCTCCAAAGTCTGAAGAGTGAAGCCAACGCTGAAGAGTCTTAAACCTTCATCCTGTCTACCAGCCAGCAGGGGGCGATTCCTCTGGTTCTATAGAAGTCTCTGAGAACATGAGTCTACTTCTCTCTTGATTTATGACCTCAGTAAACATTGTAAACATGAGTTTATGTTTCAAGTCTTCTTCAATACAGCATGATGTTCATTTAGTAAATGATGGTCCCATTTAGAGTCAGATAGACCATAAAGCAGGGGATGCTTTAGGGCGGGGCTACCTGGTGATTGACAGGTCGCTACCACGGCGTTGTCCGGTCTGGCAGTTGTCCGTGTTTTCGTCTTACTACTTTAACCCTTTCACAGCGTGTTTTCACTTCATCAAAGTTAATTAGAAGCTTTTTGGTCGCCTCAAATTTCATTTATTCAGCGTTAGGTTGTACTTAGCTCCACCTTCTCGTGTCACTGCTGGTTGCAAAAGACCAACATGGCAACGACCAAATACCAGTCTGTGGTAGTAGCTTTATGTAAAAGTGCAGAGGTGTATTGGCAAAATGCACTTAAAGTATTAAAAGGACTCATTATGCATCGGATCGGTCCCTTTCAGAGTGCTTTATGTATATATTATGGTAATGTATTATTACAATTAACCGTGTAAAGCAGCAATTTAATGTTGCAGCTAGTCAAGGAGGAGCTGATTTTAACTGTACTCTACAAGTACTTCAAAATTGAACTGAAGTTCAGTTCTTAAAGGGACTCTATGTAAGAATCATAAATGTCTTGTTAACAGCTTCACCTGTAGCCGTTAAGTCAACTAAAGTCAGCGTCCTGTTGCTGGCGCTTGTGCTCGCTCTACATAGACATGAAGGAGCATCACTCAACACAGTGAGGAGACACACGTCAGCTAAAAGCACCATATCACTCTATATTTCAGCTGCTTGGCAGTAATGTTAGCTGACCAGACCAAGGTCTCTCCATGAATCAATGCTGATCCTAGTGTTGGCTTTTCCCGCCTCGGCCTCCCGACCGCGGCCGGAGGGAACGGGGGAGACGATAACGTTTCTCTCTGCGGAGCCCCGTCACTTCACAAGACACGGGAAACCTCTGTTGGTCTGGAGGAGCTGCAGCAGTTATTTCTGCACAAACGTCCACTGAACATTCACTAGATATTCTCAGAGCTAAACTAACTCTTCTGCAGTGTGGAGTGAGCAGCATGCACGTGAGAGGTGGAGAGAGAGAGAGAGAAGGAGCGCGGTGTGTGAGTGAAGGCAGGCAGAGGAGCAGAGGAGCAGAGACTCCAGTCCTGGAGACCAAAGCTACGGTCTCCCCCGCGTCCTCCGACCGCGGCCAACACTGTTTAACAGCTTCACTAGATACAACCAAGAGGTTTTGGTGCTTCACTGGAGTTTGTGTTGGAGTCTGAGTCTGAACAGCGAAGACACACGGGAGACCATGAGACACACGAGAGACCATGAGACACCGACCAGCAATGATTTATACGTGGAAGAAGTTACAAACAGTCCCTTTAAGTAAATGTACTTAGTTACAGTCTTTTTACATTTAGTTGACTACCCTCCTTCATTGAGTTGTGATCTTTCTGGTGTTGGAGCTGAAGACGTGGAAAACGTCTCAGCTTTATGACTTTGACAGATGGTGACAAATGTCTTATTGAAAGGTATGAATTTCTGATGAATTACGCCACGATGCGTTCGGTGAAACCTGATGAGGCAGAGCCAAACCCGACTGGATTTATTATATGGAAATGCCGCTCGGCCATCTTGAATGAACATTAACAACTTTCAATGTCGGAGCAGCGACGGCCTCGTCTCTGTGGTGGAAACATTCGAGGGTTAATGAAAAATGTTTTAATGAAACAAAATCATTTTCTCACTTATGTCTCCATATTTTCCTTTCCACAACCTTTCAGCGAGTTCCCTTAATAAGATGCAATCTGTCACACTTTGCTGTGCCATTTGGCAAAACTGTGAGTTTCTCCAGTATCAGCAGGCCGTTACTCATGAAGGCCGACCTGAAGCTCTCTCCGCCTCCGTCTGCAGTAACTGAGAAGCAACCGAGCATTTTATATAAATCAGCGCTTATTAATTCCAGTACGACGGGAGGAGGCGTCTGCTTTAAGAGCTCTGACGTTTACAAGATTACATCTGAACACATGTTAACGTTAGAATTTACCTTTGCCCAGTATTCACTTTAATTGAAAAGAGCCTGAACGCATCATAATGTAAGTCAATGGAACCTCCCGTGTTGAAATGGGCAGGAGGAGAGCTGGTTAACGTTAGCTGTTAGCAGGCTGTAAGCAGCACAGTCCTGCACAGAGCTAACTATAACGCTAACTAGCTCTCATACTGCTGATTTCAACACAGATTTGTTGTTGTTCCAATGAAATCTAAGACTGCAAATGGTAGTAAGCATTGTGCTTACTACGTCAACGAGAGCTTGAGCAACTCTTCAACGGCGACTCTGTGACAACGTAGCCGAGCCACGCCGGACGTTCTGTTGCTTTTGTGGCTGGTAGTGTGAACGTAGCTTCAGAAGGAGGCTGCAGAGGCCCGCTGAATGGACAACACGGTTTGAATTTCTCTTGGTTCATAGTTTGGGATAAGGCTATGTGAGTTGCATTTGCATTAATTCAAACGAATCCCGTGTAGGTTTGAACTTGTTGGAACCAGAAAGCCCCTCAGAGGGAGGTTACTGTGTACTAAGAAGGCGAGAAGCAGCTGGGGGGAACTTGTTATATACAAACATGCGACCGGAGCAATCTGCGACCGCCATCCATCAGAGGCTTCCTTTGTAGGTGCAGGTAGTTTGGCAGGAGGGTCATCGGTCAGCGTCTGGTTTACACCTCTCTCTCTCTGTTCCGGGCCGGAGCGGGGGGGGTCAGGGTATCGATCGGGGGGGCCTTGGATGGGAGCCCTTGACCCCGCGCCTCCATTTAAAAGCTATAAAGGAAGCTCTGCTCCCATCTAATGTTTTCCACCGAGGTGCCGGGCGGTTGGCGGGGGGGCGGCGGACACCTGCACTATGTCATTGTGTTTAGATTGGGAGCCTCGGCTGATAGGGCCAGCTGGGCCTCTCTCTCTATCATTAGATCCAACAACGCTTACAATAACAGAGAGGAAGGCAACACAGAAACACATTACAATCCGCCTTATTTATGGCATTCGATGACAAGAGAGCGGCTCACAATCCAACTTGGACATTAGCTGGCTAAATTGATGCAAAGCACTTACGGAGCTCATCCAGCGGTCTCTAGTGTCTAGTGCGAAGATGCTTGTCTGCTGTAAATATTAGGCTTGAGGAACATTTTTAGCTTGTCAAAACAAAGCCCCGCGATGGCTTTTAACGTCCTTAATCTTTGGATGATTGTTCACAACAGATTCTTGACTCACTCCGCCTCGCATCTGTTCAAACAGCTCCCTTCACAGTCTCTTAACAACTCTACGGCTGTAAGGGTTCAGCTCTCCCCGGCTCACTTTATGGTGTGCTTTAATAGAAATAACTGACATGTTCTACACAGTTAGTGGATTACCCATACATGTATATATTAATTTTTTTTTTTATGAAAGTCGTATGAATAAACTTTTTTCAATAATGCAGCTTTGCATTATTCGTAAAAAGTGACAGGAAAATTTTTCCTTCTTGCTTTTGACCCCATAATACATTCATTTCTGCAGCCTCAAAAATAGTCTGATGAGTGATCCTAATCATAGAGGTCTATATTCATGTTTCAGTTTATTAAAGAAGCAGTGTGTAACATTCAGGGGGATGGAATATAATATTAATTAGTATGTTTCCTTTAGTGTTTAATCCCCTGATATTAAGAATCGCTGAGTGTGTTCCAATCCGCGTACTTCTGTACTTACACTTACTACTTTGAGTGCATAAGTGCGTTCACACTGGGAAGTACGGCAAAATGCAGTGCACTCAAAGTACCCGGATGTTGTACTCAGAACGGTCAGATGGTTGAGTGTGGAACGCTGGACACTTTCCACACTCAACTGTCGCCATCTTGGCTACGTAGCGGAAGGGGCGGAGCCACGACCACTATTCAAACATACGCAGATAACAGAATAAAACAATACGTAAACATACCGGTGCATTTTCAGCCAACAGGAGGACACATCGTAGGCGACGACGTTGGAAACGTAATTTCCACTCTGCTTTCATTTTTTTACAGAAGATATTTTGGCGGGTAGCGAGCCGCGGTCAAATGTTGCGATCGTCATTTCCGGTCAGTGCGCCGCAGATAATTCGATTTGAGACGACCCTACCCCGCTGAAATTTACGCACTACTCAAGTGAGTACAGAGTGCACACAGTGCACTACACTGATGTGTACTTCTGGAAGTACATGGATTGGAACACACTCGTTGTGTTTTCGTTAGCTTAGAATGAGCCGTTTATATCTACCTATAGGAACGGGTCCTCTCCACAGAGTCCTCCATGCTTCTACAGTAGCCCAGAATGGACAAACCAAACACATTGTTGGCAGTGGCGGGTGAAATCATCAGGACATCCGCCTCCTTGGCAGGCAGGGAAAACACTAGTGATGGAATAGAGAACCATAGTTGACCGCTTTCTTGGCATCTCATACCTCCGTGACTATCGATTCCTCTTATTGATGCTCTCCGACAGTTACGCAATGACGCATACGCACGCTGGATCATGTTTCAGTTTGTTTGACCGGAGACGCGGCAGGAAAAAAAGCACTTAACAGCGTGGTGCTACTAAACCTGAGGGGACGCAACCTGTTTCTCCTGATAAACAACAAACCTGTGTTGAAATCAGCAGGAGGAGAGTTAGTAACTCTTCCAACTTCCCCAATCAGCATTTATTAGGGCTGTCAAAGTTAACACGATAACGTGTTTACGCAAATTCGTTTTAACGCCACTAATTTCTTTAACGCATTAATGCAACTTTTGATTTTCAGGTTGTAGCGGCTCAGTTTTAAAGCTAGAGTGAAGATACTGGTATCATATGAAACTAGAAAGAATCCATCGGTACCAACCAGTCATACTAGCTAACTAACGCTCCAAACTTACACTAAATGTTGGCGAGGAAAAACTGTCATGTCCATCTTCAAAGGGGTCCCTTGACCTCTGACCTCCAGATCAGTGAATGGGTTCTATGGGTAATAATCACATGCAGTTTGGGGCAAGTCATAGTCAAGTCAGCACACTGACACACTGACAGCTGTTGTTGCCTGTTGGGCTGCAGTTTGCCATGTTATGATCTGAGCATATTGTTTTATGCTAAATGCAGTACCTGTGAGGGTTTCTGGATCAATATCTGTCATTGATCAGTGTTGTTAATTGATTTACAATAATAAATATATACATACATTTACATAAAGCAGCATATTTGCTCACTCCCATGTTGATAAGAGGATTAAATACTTGACTAATCTCCCTTTAAGGTTCATTTTGAACAGATAAAAGATGTCTATGTACATCTGTGGACAATCATGCAATTAATCGCGATTAAATATTTTTATTGATCGTCAACCTTAATTACAATTTTTCTGAAATGTAATGTTTAAATATGCAAATGAGGTATTATCTGATGCTAACTTTTGGTGAATTTAGGAGAAATCTACAGACACAAATAGACAAAGTAGTAAAATAAACACCTGAATGTGTATTTTGGATGTTTCTGGTCAATCTCAAAATTGACCAGTGCATTAAAAGTGTCAGTTTTTGCCTGAAGTAAAGTAGTAAGTAAAGGGCTAATTATGACTTTTTATTCTTATTTTTCGTGACGGATAAAATCTTTTGATTTCCTGTGAAACCTTTGAGACGTTTGAGTAAAGTTCCTCCATTCAGGCGAGGTGAGGAGCTCATCCAGAGGTTGAGCTGCTATGTGTGTGTGTGTGCGTGTGTGCGTGTGTGTGTGTGTGTGTGTGTGTGTGCGTGTGTGGTGGGTCTTCTAAATTTAAATTGCAGTTAATTACTGGGTTGTTTTCTGTCACGGTCCCCCCCCCCCGCCTCGCTGTTTCCATAAACATTAACACCTCCATAGCTCGGTTCATAATAGGACGTCTGTGCTCCACAATCCTGCTGCTCGTAACCGCAGAACTTTTACGGTGTTATGCTGTCGCTCGTCTGCAGTTATCATGAGCGACGTGAACTTTTATTCAAAGCCAGCACGCGCTTTTCATTTAAGAAGGAAAATTAGAGTCATGGTAGTCGGCTTAGCGAGGTACCGACGGAGAGAGAACTCGGGCCTTGGGCGAGGTGAGCAGAAAGGCACCCGGCATCTGGCAGCGTGACTTCTGACTGGCACATATTTAAACAGTGATGCAGTTTGACAAATTTCAAACAGAGCTTATGAAAAGTGAACATAAACACACCGGTGAGTCCGGGGGCTCGGCGCGTCCACCTGTGTGTGTCACCCCGGAGTGTGAGTTAAAGGCCACCGCTAATGAGCGGAGCTGCGCCGCGCTGCGCCGCGCTCTCGGATTAAAGTCTTTGTAAAGTAAATCACTGTCAGATAAAGGCACGGTGTTTACAGCGTACCATTAATATTTTGATCGGTATGTTTAAGAGAGCCAGCTCCTTAATGCACACTGTCCTGGGCTTTAATGGGATGCACTGGCATATCTGCCTTCTGCCCCCCCACCGTGTTAACAGGTCATGAATCTTTTGCCAATTGAAGCAGCACCGTATACTGTCAGACAGGTTTCCCCTCCGTTGAGTCCGTGTATGGCTCTGTGGTGAGATATTCTTGGCAGCTGCTGTGTTATTTGGTCAATCATGCACTGTGGAGATGGGGTGAGGCGGGGGGGTAGAAGGAAAGGGATCAGCGACATTATTGATTGAACACCCATCTTTGATTTGACTGCAGCACAGTAACACTAGAATAATATGAGATGTGTCACGGTGATCTGGGTGGCCTCGGTGGCCTCGGTGGAACCAAACCATCTCTTTTTGAGGGAAAGTTTAGAACTTTCTAAATGTGGTTTTGGCAGCAGAACATTCAACTTTCATTAATTCATTTTCAGCAGTAAAAACATTATGATTCTGCAGTCACCCTGGTAATACTACCTTAAAGAGCAGTTAGCGTTATCCCGGGTGCTACACTAGAGTACTTCTAAACCTCAGATTCAGTCCAGTCTTCAAACGTAGAAATTCATGTCTTTGTGTGTCTATTACAAATATATTTATGAAGCCATTAAAGGCTAATAATTATCAATGTAAACTTTAGTACGACAACAAAATGAACCCAAATTACCAAACCATCATACTACTAGGGCTATATCGCTTCTAGTACCAATACCAGTACCGTTGTAGTTAGGAATGCACGATACCACTTTATTTCAGACCGAATACAAGTACTTTCATTTGGGTACTCGCCGATACCGAGTACCGATACGAGTACCTCTCTGTGCCAAAAGACCCTCGTTAACAGCCAGCTGGAGGGTGTGAGCGACACACGGCAGGCTGGGGAGTCCAGCATACGAGGCCGGACCTCGTCGCACCGTGGCCAAAGGGCTCACTGCGCCTTCTCTCCCCGTCAGGGGCAGCCCCCTGCTCCCGGTGCGACTGGCGGACTGACCTCATTACGCCCCAACCGCGTCGTGCCGCCAAGGCGGTGCTCGGCCCACGTAAAAGGCGCCAGGGGTCTGCGGCGATGTCGGCAACCCACCCAAACCTGATTTTTTTTTTTTAAACCAGTTTATTTGGAGGTAAAATTTAAAGGGGACATATCATTCCCATTCTCCGGTTCATACTTGTTTCCATGTTTAAGGGGGTCAACGCTCCAAGGTTCGGTTCAACTGGGCTAAACAAGGCCGGTGTGAACGCAAGCAGTTTTGTGTTGTTGCCTAAACATAAGCGACGCCAAGCGGTCCTGACCAAGCGTCCATATTTGACGAGATGGCAATGAGAACAGGTTGGAAATGGACAACGAACAGCGGCGTCCTGTGTTAAAGTCCAACTGTTGACCTCGACCTCCTCTCTATGTGGACTTTGTGGTTCTCTAATAACGTCACCTGACTTCCTCCTTTGCTCCGGTCATAATCATACGACCACTAGAGGGCGCTGAAACAACCGATGCTGTCGCTCTTCTCGGAGGACCTCCTCTCTAAATTAGATATACTGAAGAATAGAGGATGAAGAGGGAGAACAGATCCGAGGACGGGTAGGACGTTAGGTCCTCCGGTGTCTTCCAAGACATGTCCAAATGATTCCCATGCTCATCTTTTACATCCATGTTAAGGAATATTTTCCACACATCTTGCCACTAGTCATGGCTCTACAACTGTGATTACAACTGTCACCTCTCGTTAGCGTCTCCAAGGCCATCATAGAATTACTTACAGTCCCCGAGCCAGCAGTTTCTGATTGTTTTCACTGTGAGGAAACTTCTCCAGCGATTCCAGAGCCATGTGAGGCACATCTGGGAGATTACTACGGCCGTGTCTTCCAGTCCACAAACACCGAAGGCCTTTCTGCTATTTTAATCCACGCTAAATATTCCAACAGCCTGCAATCAAACCAAACGAGAGAGGATTGGACGCACAACAGAAGGTCGGAAAATGAAAAGCAATTACCGGAGATTGTGGAGTGTAACGGTGTTGTGTGTTTTCTTGTTCAAATAAATATCCAGACAACATCCTGAAACTGCAGCGATGCACGTTTTTGTAGGACTTTAGAATCCATCTAATGTTGAGAAACTAGTGGTTATGATATATTATATAACACTACAGCTGAAACAAAACACTGAAAAAACCTGATTGTGGCTTTTTTTAGAAATAGCCACGCCAATTTTCTTTTTCGTGTTTTGTCTTTGATATTCGTTTAATGGATTCAGAATTACTGATAATTACAATAATATGACGCAGCTGCAGTCAAGCTGTCATAATATCATACATGGTGAAAACATTCCTTGTTTGTAATTGGTCCAAGGGGAATCATCTGTCCATTCATACACATTATTCTTACTGTCAGAGACGAAGAAAACATAAAAGGGAAACTGGACATGCAGCTTACTACCACAGCAATATGCACTAATGTGCAGTTTACTACGCTGTCTGCAGCTTATTAATATAGTTAAATGGTGTACGTTCGTGGCTGTATGTGTAGGCCTACGGCCACGGAGACTCCCTCGGGATCAATTCCTCTCTGTCCTCCCTCTCTGCCACCTTTCTGTCAGGTAAACACAAGCTCACATGTCTGTATTCCTGCAGCAGAGACGTCGTAACCATCAGTCCAAGGATTGGTACGTGATGATGTCACCGTCATACGGACATCCTTCTGTCAGACGGGCACACATACATGTTTGTGTACGGCCGTGGCGTCACTTATCCCGAGAAGTTTTATTTCAGACTGCAGCAGAAAGCAATTGGAAGATGAAACCTTGGATTGTGGCGTCTAATTATTTAATTCAATATTCAAAAAAATAATTAATTATCATAAGTTGCAGGCCTGTCCCAAACTTAAACTGCTTTAAAGGTCCCATATCAGCTCATTTCCAGGTTCATATTTGTGTTTTGTGTTTCTACTAGAACATGTTTACATGCTGTAATGTTAAAAAAAAAACTTTATTTTCCTCGTACTGTCTGCCTGAATATACCTGTATTCACCCTCCGTCTGAAACGCTCCGTTTTAGTCCATTTCATCGGAATTGCAACAGGATGGCGTTGCTAGGCAACGGTGTCGGTCCATGTTTACTTCCTGTCAGCTGATGTTATTCACATCCACTGCAACAGGAAATAAACTGGGACACATTTAGAATGTTTACGTTTAAAACCGTGTAATGATCTATATATTGTATATTTGTGACATCACAAATGGACAGAAATCCTGACGGCTTGTTTCAAACGCACAATTTCTGAAAACGGGTTGTGCGTATTTCTCCGTATATTGAGCATTTTGATAGTTTTACAGTAGTTATAATATAAAATATATATATAATTTGTTATATAAAAGGCATGACAATCTAATTTTTTTAAATATGGGACCTTTAAAGGGGACATATCATGCTCATTTTTAGGTTCATACCAAGCGGCAACCTCCGGTGCTGAGAAATTAAGCCAAAAACTGCAGTTCCTCAAATGACCACTTGAGGCTCCAAAAGCGAGTCGATCCCCGCAGACCGCCATATTAAAAAGTAATCTTTATAGCTAATATCCCTCGTAAGGGATTATGTACAGCGAGCCGGTCATTGTTGTAAAAGAACAACCACAAGTTCTTTCCTCTGAAGACGGAAGTTTATTTTGAAAAGACTATGCATGTAACGAGCGGAAATTGACACGTGGTGCTGGACATTTGTAGGAAACACATGAGGAATAACTTTTCGTAACATATCATACGAGCCGTTGTATGAGGATATGTTGACTCCAGATACCCACATGCATGTGCACAAGCACTGAAAAAGTGTCTTTTTCATGATATATCCCTTTAAATATTCCTAATGTCAGAGCCTCGTGGACTCATGACTGATTCCTGAACTAGAAAACAACCCTTCAGAGGATCAAGTGGTGCTTTAAAGCAGCTTCTTTACAGATCCACCTGTTTAATACATAATAACATAACTTCAGATAATAACTTCTGAACTAAACATGTTCTGTTTAGCTTCAGGAGTCACCTGATGCTCAACGATAAGAATCAGGAGTCAGTAGCTCTAAAGGCTCTGCTGTTTTCTCTCAGTGTTTCTTTGCTGTTCAAACTCAGTTTCCGCCTCTTAAGTTTCATCTGTTTTCATAATCTGTATCACTTAAGACGGAGTGCTCCGAGTGCCGAGCTGCTTTCTCCGCCGTTTAGCCTGCGTGGAAATGCTTAAGACTATCAGCTACATCTAAATACGAAGCAAAAATATGAACACAGAACACATCGGCAGTGAGTTCTGGAGGGCTTTAATGAGATATGAAGCCGTTTCCACACAGTCGTGCCGTGATAAGAAGTCTGTAGTGAAGGATCTGTCCAAACAGGCTCTTGGGAAGCGACGTGAAGAGGGCATGACAAACTGTCGTGACTGTATTTTGTTTAAAGTGTTGGGAAGAAGGCCTCAGTGGTTTAGGAAATATGTGTAAGAGGTTAAAGATTTGGTCGTGTTCTGAAGAGTAAACCGAAGAGGAATCTTCCACGAAAAACAAATGGACGAGCGGGTAAATCCTTCAGCTATGCACCGTGGGTAACATAAGTCTTGAAGTTGTTACCAAAGATAGATGGCTGGCTTGTCATGTCTTACTTTTGAAAAGCCCTAGAAAGTGGGATTGACTTTCAAGTTGGATTTTGAAAGGGAAGGGGTTTTGTGCAGTAATTGCTATATAATGAGGGTTTCACTGACCTCCTGCCACATCTTGGCCATGTTTTTTTATTTACTCGTCTAACGAACGGCAACGTTAAACAGATGGAAAAAATATGTCTCTGCAGCTCCTGCAGGAATTTGATTTCTCCCAACAGCTGTCTCGCTTTATACAAGCATGAAGTCAGGGAATCGCCCATCTCAAATCAATCACGCCGAGCTGACGTTTCCTGCAAACTGTGGCGGGCTGGGGGAGGGGGGAGCATCACGACGGGCGGATGAGCTGACGGGCTGATGTGCTCTTGTTTATGTCTTCTAATGCCGTCTCCCATTAGCTGCACGGCTGAGAGCTGTGATCTGAGCCACAGGAAATCACCTGACACCTGCAGGAGGAAACTTTACTTTAACACGACTCCATTAGGTCTGAAAACGACTCTGAGTGCATCGAGATGATGATGACGACCCGTTCGCTGCTGTTACTATTCACATTTCTTTATATTGACTCAAACTCATTATATTTTAATGTAAATAAATGACTGTTTTTGCTACTTGCTCTTATCCAACTGGCTGAGAGCTGTTACATCACTGCTCATAAACACACTGATAAATATAAAGACTGTCAATCGATTAAAATATTTAATCACGATTAATCGCACACTTTTTATCTGTTCTAAATGTACCTTAAAGGGAGATTAGTCCAGTATTTAATCCTCTTATCAACATGAGAGTGGACAAATATGCTGCTTTATGCAAATGTATGTATATATGTATTATTGTAAATCAATTAACAACACAAATCAATGACAGATATTGATCCAGAAACCCTCACAGGTACTGCATTTAGCATAAAACAATATGCTCAAATCATAACATGTCAAACTGCAGCCCAACAGGCAACAACAGCTGTCAGTGTGTCAGTGTGCTGACTTGACTATGACTTGCCCCAAACTGCATGTGATGATCATAAAGTGGGCATGTCTGTAAAGGGGAGACTCGTGGGTACCCATAGAACCCATTTACATTCACTGATCTGGAGGTCAGAGGTCAAGGGACCCCTCGCCAAAACTTTTGCGTAACTGTGGAGCATTATTTAACCTCCTTCATGACCAGCTAGTATGACATGGTTGGTACCAATGGATTCATCAGGTTTTGTAGTTTCATATGATACCAAGATCGGAATTTTAAACTTTTTTCAGATTTTTTACAGACTTTTTCGGACATGTCTGATTTTTGGGGGAAAAAACTCACACATTCACACATCTTGAGGTCAGAGGTCAAGGGACCCCTTTTACAAATGGCCATGCAAGTTTTTCCTCGCCAAAATTTAGCGTAAGTTTGGCGTGTTATTTAACCTCCTTCATGACCAGGTAGACTGACATGGTTGGTACCGATGGATTCATCAGGTTTTAAGGTTTCATATGATGTATGATGTGATTTTGCATATCTGATAGGTCGTAGCTCTAATACCCAGTAGAGGTGTATTTTTTTGGACATAAATAAATGGTCTATATGGAAGCAGGAATATTCGTTCTGGTCGTTCTGAATGATAAAACGTGCCTCTGAAGTCTGAGTACACACAGAAAACAGTATTTATTTAAACTGCAGCGCCGGGTGAGAGCCCACTCACTGGCACAAGTCGTCGTAGAGAGTGAAACAGTGAGGACTTTTATTCGTCGTCACTTCAAACCTGCAAAACGTTGCTCTGCGGTTTCACTCCACGTCCCCCTCAGAGCGCCGAGAGTTCAGCCTGGTAACGGACGGGAGTCACACCGAGCTATTTATAAAGTCTGTCAACGCATCGTGTCTTAATGGGACTGCAGCTGATTGCCGGAATAATTGATTATCACGCATAAATGGAGAATTACTTTGGAAATTAATCATCAAATTATTTTTATTTACAGTGTGACTGTTGAATCGGTCGTGTTACGAAGTGAAGTGTTGGTAAATCATACCTAACCGTGACTTATGAAGAATCAAATTGGTTGATAGCTTCATACTTTCAGGTTTCTTTAGTCTTAGATATTAAAAGCTCAGTTTGCCCTTATTACAAAAAATATACCTTCTCACTTACCTTTTAGCCATGCACATCGTTTTTATTTGTCTCTGAGTTTCCTCTCTACACCCCAAAGCAATTTTATACTGAATATATATAGAGACCCTATTAACACCGTCCACAGTGAGGTCAGAGTAATGAGGACGCTGTTTCTAAAAAGAGGTGATGCTCTTATTTTGAAATGTAATTTTGCCCAGTTTTGAGTAACCAGAAAAACAAGCTGCTGGCCACCTGTTAACCCCCCATACCCATACTCATACTTTAACTCTAAACTTATAGAACATATAAGTCAAAGAAAGGGCTTAAAGTTAAATTCTGATACAGGAACACAGGGCATTAAGTTCAAGTAATAATGCAGGACACAAAATACAGTGACAGTCATTTATTTTGAGAGCAGCAGAACAAGCAAAAAACACAACACTGACCTCCCATCACCTTTAAAGATGTTGTGGTGAACATGTTGGAAAACAGTTGCTCATTTAAACAGAGCAACATTAGTATTTATTTAGAGTTGTGTTTGTGTCCACCTGATGAGTCCAATATTCACTCTCTTTTACCCACCCATTGTGAATGTTATCAGCTGATTGAATGGGCGTTATGTAAGAGATAATGTACAGCGAGCCGCTCATTGTTGGGAAATATAATATATAATATAATTATTTCGGGGGCGCTTATTACTCGGCCACTTACTTAAGAAATCCATAATTTGACCCAAAAACAGTCCGCCAGAGTCCGACATCAGAACTGCGCCCACTGTCTTGCTATACATAGCAACGGTCTGCTATACATAGCAACGATCTGTTATACATAGCAACGGTCTGCTATACATAGCAACGGTCTGTTATACATAGCAACGGTCTGCTATAAAGAAATAACAGACCAAAGAAAGTCTTGATTGACCAATCAGAATTGAGTATTCAAGTTATCACTACCATTGTAATGCTTCTTTTGTTGTAAGAGTAGCGGAGGTCATACAGGTCATGTGTGTACGTGGGAAGTGAGTGGTGAAGCAAGAGAGAGAGAGAGCGGCGGTGACGGAAGAGAGTTATTGACTCTGGCCCAAGTAGGAAAAGTTAACAGAGTTTGGTTTGTCCGTTCTGGGTCACTGTAGAAACATGGCAGACTCCCTAACCTTCTCCTTCTGTAGATATAAACAGCTCATTCTGAGGTAACGGAAACACGACGACTCTTATTATCAGGTGATTAAACACTAAAGAAAACATACATAACGTTAACGCGATAATACGTTAACGCAAATTTGTTTTAACGACACTAATATCTTTAACGCATTAATGCAATCGATCTGAGAAGTGATAGAGTGAAGATCCTGGTATCGTATGAAACTATAAAACCTGATGAACCCATCGGTACCAACCATGTCAGACTAGCTGGTCATGAAGGAGGTTAAATAACGCTCCTAACTTAAGATAAATTTTGGCGAGGAAATACTGGCATGGCCATTTTCAAATGGGGTCTCTTGACCTCTGACCTCCAGATATATATATATATATATATATATATATATATATATATACTACTTAGTTAGGTTTAGGAAAAGATGGTGGTTTGGGTTAAAGTAACTACGGAAGTGGTGTAACTTTACTACGGAAGTTACCTGATAAATAAATCAACGCTGACTTCTGGTTTCACACGGGACACGAACGAAAGTGTTTTTTCAACCACCACCCTTCCACCTCCCCGACTTCCGTTAGTCGCCTTTTATAATTCCTGGTTCACAATTACCATACATATTCATTTTGTGGGATATACAGTATATACGAATTACAGTGCATTACTTTTCATAGGTATATCTACGAACGGTACATAAGAACAGCCTGTCTGGTGACCTCAGGATAAAATGACATTATACAATTAATTCATATTTAGGACATCATGTCACACCTGTAGGATCTGTTTGTGTTTTTCTGTGAATGGACTCATGTTGGCTGTTCTTCTCCTCCTCCTGCTTGTATTTCCATCAGAAGCATATTGAACGATATTAACATACAATATCAACATCGGTCAGTCAGAATGATAAAAAAAAGGCCTGTTGTCGGTGAGCGTCCAGTGAAAACAAAGAGAGGAATGGCAGAGCTAATGTGTAGCTGGGCCTGCACCGAGTTGGGTTTCAGTCTAATTGGGATCATACGCCGCATGTGCAGTTTTGGCACATACGTTAGATTAATCAGGGCTCTTTAATCGTGGAGTAACTCCCCCTCACAGACCCCCAGCCTGGGCTCTGTCTAAGCACAGACCTTTTGACTCCATAAACACCCACTCTCAAAAATTGGGGTCAACCTCTCATTGCTCGCTGCGGAGCGCTATCATGCCACCACAAAGGGTCCCCTTAATGATTAAATTGGCGTCGAGTATGGATGTTGGGAATCTGCAGATTCCTGGCGGCTGACTCTTCCTCCTGATTGTAATTTATGTCGGAAGTCATTGCTCTCCAACACTCGGCCCGCTCAAAGCCCAGGAGAGAGGATGTGCACGTGGATGAAGCCAGCATCATCATCATCCAGCCTGCTGCTGCTGCAGAGACCACCTCACGCGTTCACCTCGGACCGTTTACACACTGACAAATACATTTAGAAAACCTGTTTCTCCTCCTCATAGACTCGTTTTCTGTTAGTAACCATGGTGACGTGTTTAGTGGACGGAGCGTTAAGTGGAGGCAGAATAACTCTCTGAACACGTTAGCTAACGCTGGCTAGTTTCTCTCAACATGTGCTGTCACTCACTCTCCAGCTTCACCAGTAGTAGATAAAGGGACTGTTTGTAACTTGTTCCAGGTATAAATCATTGCTGGTCGGTGTCTCATGGTCTCTCGTGTGTCTCATGGTCTCTCGTGTGTCTCCGCTGTTCAGACTCAGACTCCAACACAAACTCCAGTGAAGCACCAAAACCTCTTGGTTGTATCTAGTGAAGCTGTTAAACAGTGTTGGCCGCGGTCGGAGGACGCGGGGGAGACCGTAGCTTTGGTCTCCAGGACCGGAGTCTCTGCTGTACTCTGCTCCTCTGCCTGCCTTCACTCACACACCGTGCTCCTTCTCTCTCTCTCTCTCCACCTCTCACGTGCATGCTGCTCACTCCACACTGCAGAAGAGTTAGTTTAGCTCTGAGAATATCTAGTGAATGTTCAGTGGACGTTTGTGCAGAAATAACTGCTGCAGCTCCTCCAGACCAACAGAGGTTTCCCGTGTCTTGTGAAGTGACGGGACTCCGCAGAGAGAAACGTTATCGTCTCCCCCGTTCCCTCCGGCCGCGGTCGGGAGGCTGAGGCGGGAAAAGCCAACACTAGGATCAGCATTGATTCATGGAGAGACCTTGGTCTGGTCAGCTAACATTACTGCCAAGCAGCTGAAATATAGAGTGATATGGTGCTTTTAGCTGACGTGTGTCTCCTCACTGTGTTGAGTGATGCTCCTTCATGTCTATGTAGAGCGAGCACAAGCGCCAGCAACAGGACGCTGACTTTAGTTGACTTAACGGCTACAGGTGAAGCTGTTAACGAGACATTTAGGATTCTCACAAACAGTCCCTTTAAAAAAGTTAACTTGAACCAACGGGACCAGATTAGCCGACCCCCACGCCGCTGGAGACGACTGCAGGAGGAGGAGACGGCTGGCTAATGTTTGCTCTCCTCCCGGTGAAGTCGTCTTCTAGCGTCGAGGAGTGAGGCAGAGGGGCCGTGACCCGGCGCTGTCCTCTGTTGGACTCATTTCCTGTAGCGTGGTGGAATTAGCTAACTAGCCAGTCGCTAAATGAGTAACAACTTAATGCTTCATCCTCACACTCTGGTTACAGCGTAGGAAAGCACCGTGCTATCACCAGATGTTCTGTGTTTCATGACAGCGTGGTGGAATCAGCGAGCTAAGCTAGCTAAGCAGCCAGCTGTCCGACCAGCGGGCCGGTGGCTAACGGCAGCGCTGTAAAGATAAATTGAGGGCGTATAAATCTTTGGATGTCTCTAGTTAACTATCCTTCAGTAAAGTCAGTCAGAAAGAGAGTCGGACAATATCGGAGAAGCGTTTCAGAGACGGAGAGAAAGGGTTGCTGATAGATTCTAACGACTGCTGTTAGAAACTATTAGCAACATTCACTTCTCTGATATTGTAGCTCGCTAGAGCCTCCAATCACAGTTAGTCATCTCTAATGTCTGTGATATCTGGATTCTGGCAGCCAACAACACAGCAAGAGGACATTTAAGATGTGTAACTTTAACCCACTGCTAGCGTTAGCCTCCAGTCTTTCCTTTGTTTAGCCTCCAGCTAACACCGTGACCTCATCATGACATCATCATGACCTCATCATGACATCATCATGACGTCATCAGGACCTCATCATGATGTCATTATGACATCATCAAGACCTCATCATGACATCACCTTGACCTCATAATGACATCATGACGTCATCAGGACCTCATCATGATGTCATCATGACATCATCAAGACCTCATCATGACATCATCATGACGACATCATCAGGACCTCATCATGACATCAGGACCTCATCATGACATCATCATGACCTCATCATGACGTCATCATGACCTCATCATGACGTCATCATGACGACATCATGACATCATCAGGACCTCATCATGACATCATCATGACCTCATCATGACATCATCATGACCTCATCATGACGTCATCATGACCTCATCATGACCTCATCATGACGTCATCATGACCTCATCATGACATCATCAGGACCTCATCATGACATCATCAGGACCTCATCATGACATCATCATGACCTCATCATGACGTCGACACTAAAAGGGTCTATTATTTCTGGACTCTTTTATCAACCTCAGCTCTGTTGTTTAGGTCAACCCATCATTAACCTGCAGATGATGATTAAACCTATAGATATAAATATGACATTCATGGGCGAGGACTGATTAGCCATTTGCTTGGATGATTATGATGATGATGGTGGTGAGGATGGTGTGTGTGTGTGCGTGTGCGTGTGCGCGTGCGTGCGTGCGGATTTTTAAGTGAAACTGAGACCTGTTATAGGAGACCTCCACCACGTAGAAAGAGGTGCACTTTGAAAAAAAGGAGGGAGGTATTTCAGATGATTAGCAGGAATTTTAAGAATCTGGATTCTATAATTTGACCAGAGCAGCCAGTAAAAATGAATAAAGAGAGTTTATTACCGCACTTCAACTGGATGAAACTTATATAAATATTATGAACTCATAATTTAGAGGGTTATTTTATGCTGCTTTTTTCATCATAATGAGAATTCCTCACTGTATGTGCATTATAACCAAGAAAAAAAGATAATAATGAGCCTCCACCTCCCTGATGGTCGCAGGTCTTTGAAACTTTAAGTGTAATGTGTGTGGCTGCAGACTAAAACTATGGAAGTTTGTGTGTTACATTTAGTATGTAAGACGTGTTTTTGCTTTAAAGTGAAGGATCTGAGCTTTGTTCTTTTGTTTAGAGCACTTTTAGCTGACGTTTACCACGTTATGACCTCTAGCTGCTTCAAGGACAACACTTTAACCTTCAAGGTCATCGGGCTCATAATGAAGCAGCTGGTGGAAAAACAGACGGCAGCAAAAATGCAGAAAGACACATGTTGCACTGCCAAGTCTGAAACATTTAAAGCCGTTTGTTTCACACAGCAGAGAGAGTTTTAACAAACATCGAATTGTTTTCTGATGTTTTCCAGACTGATGTCAGATTCCTGATTGATTGGTGATTATAGATCATTTAATGCCATTTACTGAATTACATTACGTGCTATAAAAACACAATGTTTTTCAGCCTCTTGATTTGGAATAATTATATCATGATTTTGTTTACAAAGTACGAATGAAACATTTGCATTAATGCTATATATTTACAAAATATAAAATAATTAAGCAAATGTCATATTAATATGAATAGTATATATGAATATATATATATTAATTATCAATCTTTTTATTTTATTTTATTTTACATACACTGTCCTGAAGAAAGTAGAACGAAGAGAATGGATGCTGCTTTAGTGTTTTTTATTGTTTGTTTTTTTAAATATATATATCAATTATCAATCTTTTTATAACATTTTATTTTACATACACTGTCCTGAAGAAAGTAGAAAGAGATGGATGCTGCTTTAGTGTTTATTGATGTGTATGTGCATGCTGCAAATATGAGTATTGATTTTCATAATACTATTATTCAGTGGGTTCTATTTCCCATTGTATGTTCTGCATTTTATGTATTCTATTTCATCTTATTTTAATTTTTTTTATCTTATTTTATTTTTTTCAAGTGTGTTTTATTTTCCCATCTTATTATATATTTATTAATTTGAGCTTTTTATCCCTGTTTTTATGTTTATTTTATGTCTGTTTTCTCTTATTGTACAGCACAAATACATTTTTAATTAATTATTATTATCATCATTATTATTATTATTATTGTTATTACAAGCTTTAGCACAATGGCAGGCAACTATGGCCTGATGGAAAACATCGTTATTGTTTTATTACAACAGTCATTTACTATTTTGATTTTTAACAGAACAAACATGTTTGTCGTGTTGTTGTGAGGCAGATTGGGGGGAAAGAGAGATGTTAGCAATTTAATAATAATAATAATAATGTCCACAGCCATGCTTTGATTTAAGTAATACAGTTTTCAGTTTTCTAATAATACTTATTATTATTAATAATAATGTCTACAGCCATGCTTTAATTTAAGTTATACAGTTTTCTAATAAGAATTATTATTATTAATAATAATAATGTCTACAGCCATGCTTTGATTTAAGTAATACAGTTTTCTAATAATACTTATTATTATTAATAATAATGTCTACAGCCATGCTTTAATTTAAGTTATACAGTTTTCTAATAAGAATTATTAATAATAATAATGTCTACAGCAATGCTTTAATTGAAGTTATACAGTTTTCTAATTGGTATTAAAGGTCCATTAGTCTACATGTTATATTGGCATTATTATATTTACAGTGTTACAGCAGATATATATTATATATTATATATTCATAGTGCTTCGTGTTTGTGTTTCAGCCGAGACATGAAAACTCAATTTTTATTTTATTTTTGATCATTTCTATTTTTCCACTAGTTGCTTTAATATTTACGTGTTCCGTTTTCAGCTCATTTTAAATCTTTAAATCAGATATTAAAGTTTCAATGAGATGCTTCATCTCGTACAGCTGCATCTGTGTTCCTCATTTATACATTTACATTTGTGCGTTTTATAATTTAATGAAAAGCGACTAAACCTGTTAAATGAAACGAGCCTGAGAGGAGCTGAGATCTATAGACATGGAGACAAAACCAGACTGAGCTGAGATATATATATATATATATATATATATATATGGAGACTAATGTTAAACACTCAGACTGTGTGACATTCAGAGGAGTGTTTTTACGCAGCGAGCGCAACATAATTACAATGTTTCATTATTTCCCTTCATCAGAAATCTGAGTATCGATATTAACCTCATTATCAATAATAATATTCACATGAAAAGAAAAGTTAAAGCGCGCTGAGGACTTTATTAAAGATATTAATATTAACGCACTGGAGCCTTTCTAGTAATCTGATTTAAATGACCTTTCAGGAGTATAACAGTATAACAGTTAGGTGATGTTAATTTTCTGTTATTTTTCTTTTCTTTGGCTTTTGAATGTACTTTCAATTCAATTCTATTTTGTATAGCGTCAAAACACAACAGAAGTTATCTCAAGACGCTTTATCTATAGAGCAGGTCTTAGACCGGACACCATAGTACCAGTACTTGAATTGTGATTACTATTTGGCCTTTTATAATGCTCATCATAACAGTCTTTTACTCATGGATTTGATCTTGGTCTCTGTCTGTGGATATGTGAGATTTTGTTGACCTTTTTTTATTCTGTTTTTATTCTGCCTATGTCTGTAAAGCTCTTTGGTCAGCTCATGTTGTTTTAAATGTGCTATAGAAATACATTTGACTTGACTTAATATATTCCAGAAAAAAAAGAAAGTAGACTATAATATAGAAACATTCTAATAAAAACTACGATATAACTATAAAAAATATATAATTTAGTGTGGAAATGTGATTTTTGTTACTTCAGAGTGTTTTTAAGAAGAAAAGTGTTCCTATAATTACACCGTCGGTCTGTTTCTGCTCTTTATCCGCGTTTATTATCGCTGATGTTGAAGCGTCTCGTCGCTTTACGCGCCCTGGAGCGGCTGGATCTGGAGGTTTATTATGAGGATCATATATATAATAATATATATAAGAGGAGGCCTGTGTATGGAACCATAACCCTCCTTCCTACCTACATATTTAACACAGCGAGAATAAACTATTTCTTCTCAAAACCTTATTAGTTATGTAATTAATGTCATCTAAAGAAAAAACACACGTTATTATTCTAGGAAACAGAAAGTTAGAGATAATTTGACTCAGACAGTTTCTCTCCCTGGGCCATACGGACACTGAACAAACAATACATCTGTGCAATATTAATACACTGAATGGGAAATACATTTATCTGTGCAATATATCCTTTGATGCAATATATATACACCTCAAGGGAAACTACCTTTGTTTACGTTTCATTTATTACATCTACTTTACCTGTTTTACAATTACCTCTGTTTACATTACATCTATTTTTATATTTTATACTTCTAGTGTTCTGTTTATATTTATTTATTACATCTACTTTACCTGTTTTATTTGCTTTATAACTGTGTGTTTTTTACCTGTTATATGTTTTATCTGCCTCGTTTAGTATTTGTTTTAAAGCACTGACCAGAAGTGGAAACTGTGAATCTCGTTTTATTTAATACGATGACAATAAAGCTTTCTATTCTATCGTTAAAGATAATTTGCATATTGCGTAAAACACAATTATTATTCTAGGAAACAGAAAGTTAGAGATCTGCAGGAGGCGACCTGACGTTAAGGAGGAAGCATGTAAATCATATTACTATATATTACCCCCCTTTTTATTTTCTATTAACTTATTGGTCGATGTCATTATTATTACTATACTTGATGGGTTTGTCTGTAAGCTCATTTACCTAAAAGTTGGTTTATAGACTGATGTAATTACAAAAACAGTGGATTGCATATATATATGATATATATATATATATATATATCATATATATGATATATATATATATATATCATATGAATAAATGAAAACAGCGTTGAAAAAAAGAAAATTAAAATATAAAAAAAGGAAACAGAAAGTTAGAGATAATTTGCATATTGCGTAAAATGAAAATAGACAGAGCTCATGGAAATGTGTGTTTCTCCTTCATAAAGACTGACTGACTACAACCTGATACGAACATTAAAGCAAACAGCTGAGTTGTGAGCTTTTCACTGCTTTGGTATTTTTTAATAACCTCATGGAGTCTCTAAATAAAATACATAAAACTGATCTCCTCTCCTCGATTTTAACGAGTTACTAAAATCACATGAAAGCTGAACTGAACAGTAAAGTGATCCACTAAGAATGGTTCGGCCGCATTTATTACTCTCAATATGTCCACAATCTTTAGGTTGGTAATAAATAATAATCAATAATCAATCAGCTGCGCGCAGAAAGTTATCGGATCGTCGCAGCGTCGATAATAAATCTGTTTCTGATCGATATCATCTCACCATCATCATCCGATCAGATGTTAAGGTTCAATGTAAAGAAAAACAAAATGAAGTAAAATAAACTGCAGTGTGACTCGATTTAAAACCGCATCGAGTTCTTTAAGAGAATATTAAAGCAACTAGTGAACAAATAGAAATGATCAATAAATCAAATACAAATTTAGTTTTCATGTCTCTGCTGAAACACAAACACGAAGCACTATGAATATATAATATATAATATATAATATATATCTGCTGTAACACTGTAAATATAATAATGCCAATATAACATGTTGACTAATAGGCCTTTAATACCAATTAGTAAACTCTATAACTTCAATTAAAGCATTGCTGTAGACATTATTATTATTAATATTATTATTGATTATTATTAGAACTGTATAACTTAAATTAAAGCATGGCTGTAGACATTATTATTATTAATATTATTATTAATAATTATTATTATAAAACTATAACTTCAATTAAAGCATGGCTGTGGACATTATTATTATTAATATTATTATTGATTATTATTATTATTATAAAACTATAACTTCAATTAAAGCATGGCTGTGGACATTATTATTATTAATATTCATTTTATAATAATTGTTATTGTTATTGATTATTATTATAAAACTGTAAACATTAAATTAAAACATGGTTGTGGAAATTATTAATATTAATTATTATTATATTAAATCTATCTTCTTCACAGCAGGAAAATTAAAAAAATATTTTTTAGAATAATTTGAGGGAAAGAAATCATTTCTTCACTTTGTGTTTTTCATTAGATGAGTCAGCAGCATCACTTCCTCTTCATCTCTCTTTCTCTCATACAACAACACAACGAGCAGTAATTCATGTGTGAATCCACATCTTGACAAGAAACTCATGTTTCCTGTTAAATCACATTATGAGGACGTTAAACCTAAAATAATCTTTTAATAAAAATACGTTTAATATAATATAATATAATATCCTGCTTTAATATCTCTCACACACTGTTAGTATTTAATGTGTGGGCAGCGATCAGTGTTTGTAACCATATTAGGCCCTGAGCCATGTGGACATGACTGACTGATGAACCTGTAATCTATCATCATCATCATCATCACCTGTACTGTAGGGGAGAGCGGGGTCGGTAGTGCCGTTTTAGTTAGAAGTTATAAATGAACTAACCTGTTCACCATCAGCCTCACCTTCCTCACTTTCAACTGCAACTAGCCATTATTTCCACTGTCGATTAATCTGTCGATTCATTTCTCGATTAATCGATTAGTTATTCAAATGGTGAAAAATATCGATCGGTGTTTCCCAAAGCAACAAGATGACGTCCTCTAATGTCCACAACTCAGATATATTCAGTTCACTGTCACAGAGGAGGAAAGAAACCAGAAAATATTCACATTTTAGAATCTGCAATTTTGACTTTTCTTTTCTTAGAAAATGACTCAAAGCGATTAATCGATTATCAGAGTAGTGGGAGATTCATTTCATTGTTGACGACTGATGGATTAATTGTTGCAGATCTATTTCAAAGTGGAAACCTTCTGGCTTTATTCCTCATTTTATTCACAGTTCTGAAAATATAATTGTTTGGCTCTTTAGCTATTTTTCTTCTACCGTTCTGTTTTTAGTTATGCCACATAAAAAAAAGCATATTGTTCTCAGTTGATGCTCGTGTTAGCCGTTAGCAGAGGAGTCCAAAGTGTGTCCCCTCTCTCTGGGACGGTTGGGACAGTAGTATTAGTTATAGTTCCTACAAATTAACAAAAAGCAGACAAAGGATTTTCCTAATTGAATAACACCCACATATCAGTAATTTATGAAAATATAATAATTTTACAAATGATTGACGTTGTAAATATTCAAGTTCAGACTGCAATTTTTTCAATTTAAATTATTAATTTTTTTAAATCCCAGAACAAAGTGTCCAAACGGCACAGTCGCACGAAAAAGGCGTATGAATTACACAATAAAATCTGAATATATTAAACCAAAACTATCGACATGGCTACTGAAGATACCACTACAGAGGGAAGTCAGAAAAAATATGTGTTTTTGTGTTCTGGACAAATTGTAACTATAATTTTGGGATGTTCTGGTGCCGCCCGGTCGCACCAAAAAGGCGTATGAATGACACGATAATTCACAGGGCATTGAGTGTGCAATAAGAACGCTGTTTTTGTTTTTGTCGCGTCAGTTGTACGCCATTTGCGTAAATATGCTACGCTCAGAGCTGGTGTAGTGACGTAGAATAAAAAGAGAGAGAGACTGCTGATGGTGGATAAGAAGGGGAGGTGGAAGGGTCCAACAAACACAGGACGTCCGGCGTTCGTATCCCAAAGTGTTGTTGAGTTATTTTGAAGTTACATTTGTGACGTGTTTTCCGTACTTATGTTACGTTGTTAGCGTACGCATTTTACTTACTTGTTTTAATGATGTTTGTCTGTTTTTTTTGCCTAAACATAACTTTGGACATTACTAAGACGTTTGATGCATGGTGTACAAATGACATGCAAAATGACCTTGTGATGTCATGCTGTTTATTCACCTTTCCGGGTTATTCCCCGGTAAGCGGAATTATTGGAAAATGCACTCCTTGTACATTTAACAAAAGTGTGGCTTTCCCGTTTGTGTTTGGCTCTAAAAAACGTGATAAATCGTCAGCAGACACGTGAATCTGTTTTCTAGTCTGCGTCCTTCATAATAAACAGAGAACCGTATTAGTGAAAATATATTTAATAATTAAACATAGCATAGTTACACAAAGGGAATGCAAAACCAGATGAGTGAGAGTGGATCCTTAGAGAATATAAAGGGGTTAGACCTACTGCAAAGGTTTGAGCTCCCTCCTCAACAGCAGCAAGTTCATCATGAGGGGGGGGGGGACGCCCGGTGGGACTACGACAAAAACACACTGGAGGACGTCGCGTGGCGCGTTCAGTTCAGGCTTCAAGTCTGTGGAGTCTCTGCACCAGACGGTCCAGCTTCAGGAGCATCAGCACCTCCTCTCCGGGGAGTCTGGCTCCATCCGGAAGATAACGGCGTCCCAGAGGCTCCGTGTGCACGTACAGAGCCAGAGAGTCTGCAGGACGGTACGGTCGGGGGTCATTCCTCCTGAGCGTTCTCTGAGTGGGAGCCGGAGCCTTCTTCGGACTGGCGGTCGGTGTCGGCGGCGGTCCGTTCCTGCTCAGAGAGCTGCTCGCTGCTGGGGATGGAGTTCTTCTTCGGGCGGCCTTTTGGTTTAGTGGGCGACTCCAGACCTCCTCCCTGCAACACCTGCAGGTCCAACATCAGCAGAGAAAACAGCTGTTAGACTACAGACAAGTTAAGATAGAAAAGAAGGGTGACCTATGACCTCAAGTCATCACACTAGAGATGCAACCATTAATCAACCATTTTGTCTGCTCTTTGTTGATTTGTAACGAGGTAGGAACTATAAACAATAATGTCCCAGGTCGACAGACACACTACGGACACCTGTACCCAGGGCGACAGACACACTACGGACACCTGTACCCAGGGCGACAGACACACTACGGACACCTGTACCCAGGGCGACAGACACACTACGGACACCTGTACCCAGGGCGACAGACACACTACGGACACCTGTACCCAGGGCGACAGACACACTACGGACACCTGTACCCAGGGCGACAGACACACTACGGACACCTGTACCCAGGGCGACAGACACACTACGGACACCTGTACCCAGGGCGACAGACACACTACGGACACCTGTACCCAGGGCGACAGACACACTACGGACACCTGTACCCAGGGCGACAGACACACTACGGACACCTGTACCCAGGGCGACAGACACACTACGGACACCTGTACCCAGGGCGACAGACACACTACGGACACCTGTACCCAGGGAGACAGACACACTACGGACACCTGTACCCAGAGAGACAGACACACTTAGGACACCTGTACCCAGAGAGACAGACACACTACGGACACCTGTACCCAGGGCGACAGACACACTACGGACACCTGTACCCAGGGCGACAGACACACTACGGACACCTGTACCCAGGGCGACAGACACACTACGGACACCTGTACCCAGGGCGACAGACACACTACGGACACCTGTACCCAGGGCGACAGACACACTACGGACACCTGTACCCAGGGCGACAGACACACTACGGACACCTGTACCCAGGGCGACAGACACACTACGGACACCTGTACCCAGGGAGACAGACACACTACGGACACCTGTACCCAGAGAGACAGACACACTTAGGACACCTGTACCCAGAGAGACAGACACACTACGGACACCTGTACCCAGGGAGACAGACACACTTAGGACACCTGTACCCAGAGAGACAGACACACTACGGACACCTGTACCCAGGGAGACAGACACACTACGGACACCTGTACCCAGGGAGACAGACACACTACGGACACCTGTACCCAGAGAGACAGACACACTTAGGACACCTGTACCCAGAGAGACAGACACACTTAGGACACCTGTACCCAGAGAGACAGACACACTACGGACACCTGTACCCAGGGAGACAGACACACTTAGGACACCTGTACCCAGAGAGACAGACACACTACGGACACCTGTACCCAGAGAGACAGACACACTACGGACACCTGTACCCAGAGAGACAGACACACTTAGGACACCTGTACCCAGGGAGACAGACACACTTAGGACACCTGTACCCAGGGAGACAGACACACTTAGGACACCTGTACCCAGAGAGACAGACACACTTAGGACACCTGTACCCAGAGAGACAGACACACTACGGACACCTGTACCCAGAGAGACAGACACACTTAGGACACCTGTACCCAGAGAGACAGACACACTTAGGACACCTGTACCCAGAGAGACAGACACACTTAGGACACCTGTACCCAGAGAGACAGACACACTACGGACACCTGTACCCAGAGAGACAGACACACTTAGGACACCTGTACCCAGAGAGACAGACACACTTAGGACACCTGTACGAGCTCCCAACAAAACTTCACACAGCTAACAGCTAGCATCAACCGATAGGCCAGAAAAAAAGCTTTCCAACAATATGCATTTTTTTAAATGTGGCATAACTAAAAACAGAACGGTAGAAGAAAAATAATTAAAGAGCCCAAAAAATGATATTTCCAAACTGAATAAAATGTGAGGAATAGTCAGAAGGTCTCCACTTTGAGGTCGAGCTGCAACGTTTAATCCATCAGTCGTCAGTGATTCAATTAAATGCCAACTACTCTGATTATAGATTAATTGGTTTGAGTAATACGTAAGAAAATAAAGTCTGAATTCTCTGATTGAAGCTTCTTAAATGTGAATATTTTCTGGTTTCTTTCCTCCTCTGTGACAGTAAACTGAATATCTTTGAGTTGTGGACAAAACGAGACATTTTGAGGACGTCATCTTGGGCTTTGAGAACACTGATCCACATTTTTCACCTTTTTATAGACCAAACAACTAATCAATCAATTAATCTAGAAAATAATCAACAATGTTAGTAATAATGCATCCTCAATATTGACATGCAACTTGTGCAGAGACGTGAACAAATCATCGCCCTGTGAACCAGTTTAAATGTGTGATAACAGCTCTACAACGCTGCATGTTCAGCATGTTTTACTACTGTAGACACTCAACTAGCATATGTATGAACATCTGTTCTTTGTAGTGTTTCTGCGTAGACAACATTTAGGGACTGGAACTAGTTATCTGCAATATCTGCTGGTTGTATTCTGCATTAACCATTTTGGTCTAAAGCTGCAACGATTAATCGATTAGTTGTCAAATATTAAATTAATCACAGACAATTTTGATAATGAATCGGTTTTGCTGATCGTTAGTTGCGGCTCTAGATCACACCAACACCAACACAGACAACTAATAACGTTTCAGACGGTTTATTTATGCTGTTTTTTCTGAATTCTCAATAATTAACTACATTTAAAGATATGACACTTAACCTCTTAACAACGATGTGATATTCCTGCTAATAACATAAAGAACTGAGTAACACATGCAGGCCTTTACTGACGGGTCGGGTATAATCATTCTACTGAACTACGGTTCCCATCAACGTCTGTTGAAATGATACAAAGAAAAACTGTTTCCTGTTCTTTGTTTTGGTTGTTTGTATTGTTGTTGTAGGCCTGACCTCATATAACATCATCAATCATCATCATCATCATCATCATAATGAAGAATAACTTACAATTTTCTTCCACTTCATCCGTCTGTTCTGGTACCATGTTTTCACCTGCAGCTGACTGAGGCCCAGCGACTCGGCCAGATCTATTCTGTGAGCAACAAAACACATCAAATCAATAATTACTCTTCAGATCATTCACTTCAATATTTATGCAACATGTTTAAATTCTCAGCTGCTTCTCATAATAAACTGTCACATTCAAGTTCATTAACATAATAACTTATAGGGATATTTATGGCTACTTGCAAACTATTTCACTTTGCTTTATAATGCCCAAAGAACTGAGTACATTTACTCACGTACTGTACTTAAGTACAGTTTTGAGGTACTTTACTTGAGTATTTCCATTTTCTTCTACTTCACTACAGCTCAGAGGGACATGTTGTACTTTTTACTGTACTACGTTTATTTGATAACTTCAGTTACTTTTCAGATTAATAATACAAAATATAATCAACAAGTAAATTATAATGTATTATTATAGGATAATACAACATGTTATTGATCCTCGGGGGGTAAATTCATATGCATTTATCTTAATGCGTCACTAATTATAATCTTATAATATAATGTGGATTATTCTTACTTTATTACATACTTTTACTTTTGGTACTTTATTTAATGCCAGTAGCCTACTTTTGTACTTTAACTTAAGTACATTTTTAGATGCAGAACTTTTACTTGAAACAGAGTATTTCTACACTGTAGTATTACTACTTTTAACCTCCAGCATACCCAAAGCCACTAGATTATAATATGACCTGCCTTCAGGGAGTCTGTATATTTTTGTGAAATTAGCAGCATAATGTGTATAAATGTGGGTAATTCTATAGTTGTTCCCAGTATATTTTTAGACTCCACTGTGTATATTTGACTACTTTTACACCAACACAATGAGAGTATTTTATTACTAGCAGTGCAAAGACTGCAGAGAAATCACATTTACAGAAGTCGGCCTATAATGGAACAGTTGAAGGAAAAAAAAATCAAAATAATAATAAATATTTTGTTCTAAAATAGGAACATTTTTCCTGGTGAAAACTGCAGGGTGTTGTGGTGACCCCGGTTAGAACCAAGCCAACACACAGACGCACCTATCCGGCGTGGAGAGGTACTTCTGCTTCTCGAAGCGCTTCTCCAGCCCCATCAGCTGCAGCTCGGTGAACACAGTGCGGCTCCGGCGGCCCTTCTTGCTCTTCCCTCCTCCGTCCACTCCGTGCTCCAGCTTCCCCCGGAGGTGCAGGTCCAGAGGCAACGGCAGTGAGTGGTGAGACGCCGAGCCGATGCCGAGCTGCAGGCCCGACGCGGCGGACAGCAGCGGGGAGCCCAGCGAGCAGGACAGCGGGGACAGCGGAGACATGGGGAACTTCAGGAGGCTCTGGTCCGCTTTGAGCACTGAGGGGGGACAAAGACACACGGAGGGGTTCGATTTAGAGACTAAACTCACAACTTTAAACATGCACTATCTGCCTTTAAACATGCACTATCTGCCTTTTAGCATGCACTATCTGCCTTTTAACATGCACTATCTGCCTTTTAGCATGCACTATCTGCCCTTTAACATGCACTATCTACCTTTAAACATGCACTATCTACCTTTTAACATGCACTATACCTTTTAACATGCACTATCTGCCTTTTAACATGCACTATCTACCTTTTAACATGCACTATCTACCTTTTAACATGCACTATCTACCTTTTAACATGCACTATCTACCTTTTAACATGCAATATCTGCCTTTTAACATGCAATATCTACCTTTTAACATGCACTATACATGCACTATCTACCTTTAAACATGCACTATCTACCTTTTAACATGCACAATCTACTTTTAACATGCACTATACATGCACTATCTACCTTTAAACATGCACTAACTACCTTTTAACATGCACTATCTGCAACCATCTTGGACTCTAACCACTGGCACACTTTACACTATACATCCTATATACCACTTTATAGACTGCACATATGTACATACTACATGTATTTATTGACGGACCGTTCACACTATGTTCACCCATTCACTCTGTATCTTTTATATCTCTTATTGTTTTTATAATTTTTGTATACCTTCACCTCTCCTGTGTTTCACTCTGTTTGCTGATGTTGCTGCTTTGACACCTGAATTTCTTATCTTATCTTATCTTATCTTATCTCATCTTAACTAGTTTAGGTTAGTTTGGGATCAATTCATGAAAAGTCTCCACACAAATATGTAAGAAAACAGGCCGTCAGGTCAGAGTTCAGGGTTAAAGGGAGATTTATAATCTCACAACTGGTAACACATGAGGAAAAATATTAATTACATATGATGATATGAGCATTCAGTTAAAGGTTAAACTCTACAGTGAAATCCAACGAGAGGCCTTATCAACCTGAATGACCTGACATGTTAGAATAAGATATTTAACTAAATTTGAGGACGTTTGGAGGAGTGGAAAAAGTATATTTCCCCAAAATGCCCTTCTTTTGTTTAATTTTTCTTTTTTTCTAAATGTAATTTGTTTTACTACTATGATTTATTTTATCTCATTTCACATGAAAAGCACCCCATGTTCTGTTTGTGTGTTCTATAATTTAACTGTAAAAAGTGGAAAAGTTGGTTCACTTCATATCTGTATCTAACTAAGTATGTTTATGTAAATGTCTGAGTAAAACCAAATAAAGAATAAGATATTTATTATCTTGTTCTGTTAAAAACACACACTGATTTATGACTTCGTCTTTAATTGTAATTCCAGCTGATTATAGGTTATATTCCAGATGTTTACTTCCATCAGCTCCAGTTTGTGTGTGAAAGGTTTGGTTCTGATCATCTCATGCTTTCATTTGTTTAACGATGAAATCAGGTGGTTTTATTTGAATTAAAGACGACATCATGAATCCGAATCTGTTTTTAATAGAACACGATAATAAATGTAGATGTGGCCTTTTATTCTAACCTTTGGCAGCATGAACTATTGTATTTTTTAAAGGTTTTGTTAAATAGGAATATGAGTAAATATTCTCCTGATCATGTAGGATTTATTTTACTTTTTATCCGTGGAGCGCTTATTTATCCTGAAACCAGATTTTACGCACATTTTACGCATAATATACATATATATACATATATATACATATACAGTAACTTAAAACAAATATTCGAATATTTAAGTGTATTTTTAGCTGTCATGTATTTTTCCAAATACAAATAAAAAGACATTTTCTCTTCTTTACAATTCAATTGAATTTATTCCAGTTATTTCCTTTATTAAATGAAACATTTACTCGATAATACCAAAGTCATATCTGACTTTTAATTAAATATAAAAAGACAAAGAAAAAAAAAAAACATCCCGCAGGCGACTAAAAGTTAAAGTGTCTTTGTTAAAGTGCGAAAGACACTTTTTTAATCAGAAGAAAAATGCGCTCTAGCTTTAATAATTGCAATTAAATATAATCGAAATTTTAAATCAATGTTATCATTAATAATAATAATAATAAATTATATCTTCAGTTCCTGCTGTGTTTCCAGCATGAAACCAGTCCTCTCTCTTTCTCTCTTTCTCTTACAATACAATTGAATTTATTCCAGTTTATCCTTTATTAAATAGACATTTACTCGATAATGTCATAAATCATATCTGACTTTTTGCTTAATTATTGCAAATTACTTGAGTCTGAAAAAGAATCCCGCATGTCACCAAAAGTTAAATTATACTTCGAAAGACAGCAAAATACACACTCGCTGTAATATTTGCAATTAAGTAAAATCCTGATTTTGTATAATTAATTATAAGTATTCATTATATTATTATATCTTCAGTTCCTGCCGAGTTTCCAGCATGAAACCAGTCGCTTCGACTCATTCAACTTTTCTTTTCTCTCTCTTTTCTTTCTCTCTTTTTCTCTTTCTTTTTTTTCAATATTATATATATTTTTTTGTATATATAAACATATATACAAAAAAGAAATATATAAGTAAAAAGAAATATACACAAGTAAAAGAAATATAATAATATAATAAAATATAAAACAATAAAATAAAATCTATTTATATACACACATATATACTGTATACATATATACATTCATACTCTTACCCAGGTGGTTGTGGCTGTGGAAAGGCCTGGCTGCAGACAGCAGAGCATGAACTCCGAACTTCAGCAGCTCTCCGGCCGGAGCCGACACTTTGTGCTCCTGGTGATCAGTCAGGATCTCCTCGATCATGAAGCTCCTGTAGCGATGAGTCCTGTGGTCAGGATGAACCTCTGGAGGATAGTAATGATGCGACCCCATGTCCAGAGGATGCTGCATCATGGACACCTGAACAGACACCTGAACACACACCTGGTGCGTAAAACCGACTAATCACTCCTTCAATCAGTCCTTCAGCGGCTCCAGCCGGCTAGCATGTTCATGTTCCCGCTGCAGAACCTCTATAGTCCCGAGATCAAGACTGGATTTGAAGACTGGAGGTCAAAGTTATCCTCAAGGTCAAATACTGGACGTCTCTGCGCGTCCTCTCCAGCTTTTACGCGTCACTTCTGGACACTTCTGGTTCCTCTTCTTGGAGAAGAAATGTGGAGTAAACCTCTGAGCAGAACCTCCCAGTACCGGCCGTGCTCATGCCCTCTCCTTCCCTCTGTGTGTGTGTGTGTGTGTGTGTGTGTGTGTGTGTGTGTGTGTGAGGAGCGCTTCGTGAGCCGCTGAGCTGAGCTGAGCTGAGCTTGGTCACGTCGGCAGCAGCAGTGAGTTGAGGAATATAAGCTTTGGGTTTTATGAGTCTCGTCTGTAGCTCCACCTTCCTGCTGCTCGCTGACTCCACTGAGACACAAAGTTAACATGCAAAGCTTCACTCTGTCCTGGTGGATTTATATGCAAACAGGAAGAAAATCAGATGGGACACTTTAAATAGCCTGCAGGTGACTGCGAGGTCTACGACTTTAGTTTAAAGGTCCCATATTATGCTCATTTTCAGGTTCATACTTGTGTTTTGTGTTTCTACTAGAACATGTTTACATGCTGTAATGTTCAAAAAAAATTATTTTACTCATACTGTCAGCCTGAATATACCTGTATTTACCCTCTGCCTGAAACGCTCCGTTTTAGAGCATTTTGACAGAATTGCAACAAAATTGCAACAGAATTGCGTCGCTAGGCAACAGCTTGGGTCCATGTTCACTTCCTGTCAGCTGATGACATTCACATACACTGCAACCAGGAATAAACTGAGACACATTTGGAATGTTTACGTTTAAATTTGTGTCAAGGGTCTAAATATTGTATATTTGTGACATCACAAATGGACAGAAATCCTGACGGCTTGTTTCAAATGCAGAGTTTCTGAATACGGGCTGTGTGTATTTCCCTGTGGATTGAGTGTTTCGATACTTTCACAGTATTTATATAACACTTAAGCCTGCTTTATAATTAAAAAAAAACATGAAAATCTCACTTTTTTATAATATGGGACCTTTAAGATGATGATGATGATGATGATGATGATGATGCAACACAGGAAGCTGCAGGCTAGAAGGTCACATTAAAACAAACATGATGCTTTGCTCTGTGCCAAAGTCATCAATACGTTTTTATTGTTATTTTTATGATATTTTGATTTGATTATATGAGGGCATTTCATGCTTCATATGTGCATTAGGTTGTTGCATAATGTATATTTACATGTCTGTAGTTTCACACAGGAGGTTTCAGGTGGAACAATAATCAAACATCAGAATCAGAAATACTTTATTCATCCCAGTGGGGGATGTTACAGTTGCTCTTATAGGCTGTATAAGCAGAAAAAATAAGAAAAATAGAAATAAAGGAGCATGTAAAATGTACATAATTTACATTATATAACACAATATATGTAGAATAATATAAATAAATAAGAAAAACATGTACAAATATGTGCATCAAACACATGCAATATATAACCACTGCGTAAATAAATAAATACAAATTAAAAATATTGAGAAGTGGGATCCATTAGGTGTGTTAAATATAAATGCCAGAAATGTATAAATAATAATAATTAAATAAAACTATTTCTTGAAATGTACTAAATGTACAGTATTAATGTCAGAGTATCGCACAGTTGACTTATTGCACACATTATTGCTCAGTATTCTACATGTTTATGTTTTTGTCAAGGAAATGATCAGTTTAATCTTCTTTTCTTCTACTGTTGTGTCAACATGTGTGATGATTGTCGGTAAAATGGTTTATAAATGATGCAGAATCATTACAGATCAGACCTGAGTGAGGCGGCTCGAGGGAAAATATTTCAACTAGAGGTAAAAAAAAGAAAAAAGCACCTCTGGGATTTTTTTTCTTTGTGGTTATTTGGCCTCAAAAATTGTGAAATATCTCCCATGGCATATTTTTAGCATGTCTCAGTGCTGCTTTGAGAAAAGCTCTGGCCTTCTAACTCTGGAGCTGAAACCCTTTAAAGAACCGTTGAATGCTTTAAAGTCGGTGGTCTGTTGAGATGTTTTTAACTTTTTAAATCTCATTTTGTTGAAGCTTTTTATTCAAATACTACAACTATAAACAACAGACTTAACAAACTTTAACAGGAGAATTTGGGGATTAGATATCGATCAACGTTTCAAAACGTTGTCTGAGCTCGTGATAGAATAGAGAGCAGTTCTGTATGTAAAATCACAAATCCTCCAACAGAATGTGTAATGATGTGTGACACGGAGTCAGGTTTCTGAGGACAAAACAAATCTGGGGTTTAGAACAAATGAAGCCCTTTGCCATAGTCAAATGAGTTATTGGTCATAATGATCAGTGAAATGGTTCATGTGAATCGTAATTAATTACTAGTCATATTCTTTCTGTAAAAGATCTGTTTCCTCCATCTCACAGGCCACCAGGCAGTCTGCCAAGTCAATCAGATGTTTTGACTGAAAGTGTGAAAAACTCATCTCCTCCTCAGGAACAAGCAGTGAGGTAAATAATGGATATACTCAAGTTGTTCAAATGTTGTGTTTTCACCTCCAGCTGCTTTCTTTGAACATTATCTTCCTCTGGTGGTCACTTCTGAGATTGCAAGGAGAGTCCCGGCCACTCTTTGTTTCAGTGCTTCATCCACTCACCAAACTGAGATCCACAGATTCTTCCTTTAGGTCATGACCCTCGTTATGGTGATCCACCACCTGCAGCCAGTTACAACCCTGTACCCTGTACCCTGTAACCTGTACCCTATACCCTATACCCTACTGTACCCTATACCCTGTACCCTATACCCTATACCCTACTGTACCCTATACCCTGTACCCTATACCCTATACCAGGGGTGCACACACTTTTTCAGCATGCGAGCTACTTATAAAATGCCCAAGTCAAAATGATCTACCTACTATAAAAATGCAAAACATATATTTATTTATAAATATATTGAGTATTCTTTATATGTACAATATATGTTGGTGTACCTTGCATAACTGCATGAACCCATATTGTACAATATAACTCTGTACATTTTTTGTCATTACCTTACTCTGATGACTTGCACTGAATGGAATCAGCCAGGGATGCATAGTCCGGACAGTAGCTGCTGATAGCCAGCCTCAAGCACACTTCCAAATGATCACCAGTCAAGGTGGAACGGTATTTGGACTTAATAATCTTCATGTGGGAAAAGGCTGACTCGCATAAATAAGTGGAGCCGAATAATGCAGTCAAGGAGGTAGCACATTTCCTCATGTTGAGGTACTTTTCCTCTGTGAGTAAGTTCCAGAACTGTCCATGAGCCCTGGACTTAAGCTGAATGTCAGCTTGTAGTGTCAAAATCTCATCCTCCACTCCAGATGAGTTCAGGTGAAACAGTGTTGCAATTTTTGATGCAAGTGAATCAGCCTCAGCATCTTCCCGAAAAGGGTAGCACATGAATGTAGCGACTGGCTCCAGTAAAACAAAGTCTTGAAAGCGTCTGTCAAACTCTGACAGACAGTTCTCAATCTGCTCTGATAGGCTGACGTCTATTTTAAATTATTATTTTTTTTTTTCATTAATGCCATGCGATCTACCCACACTACCTTTGCGATCGACTGGTAGATCGCGATCGACGTATTGGGCACCCCTGCCCTATACCCTGTACCCTATACCCTATACCCTATACCCTGTACACTATACCCTATACCCTGTACCCTATACCCTATACCCTGTACCCTATACCCTATACCCTGTGCACTATACCCTATACCCTGTACCCTATACCCTATACCCTGTACACTATACCCTATACCCTATACCCTATACCCTGTACCCTGTACACTATACCCTATACCCTATACCCTGTACCCTGTACCCTATACCCTATACCCTATACCCTATACCCTGTACACTATACCCTGTACACTATACACTATACACTATACACTATACCCTACTGTACACGATATTCAGGGTTGGGAAGGTTAAAGTATTCCGTCCCTGTCCGACCCCCAGTGGCTTATAGACTTTAGGTATTTTTTGTTAAAAACCAGAATCAGAATTGTGTTTATTTATCGTGTTATTGTTTTATATAAAATCACTACAACTGATAACATTATAGTTATAGGCTAATAATAAAATACTATATTTATTGTTTGTTTTTTTCATTTTGAAACAACAGAACAAACATTCACAAACGTCCCCATTAACAACATTTTCGGTACAAAGAAACTTAACAAACATAATATTAATATACAAAAAGCCATTATAGATACAGGAAAGATATATATATATATACAAAATAAATAAAAAGAATATACACAAGTAAAAATATAAACGAATGGAAGAATAAAATAAAATATATTTATATATATACCTATACGCATATACAGTATATACACATACAAATATATATATATATATATATACATATATATAAATATATATATAATCAATTAAAAATCAGTGTACAATTGAGTCATCATCGTATTCTCTCAACCATCCTCCTCCAGCTACGATACAAATATTAAAATACTGTTGAAGAATTGGAATATGTCGTTAAACGTAAATAGTTAAAGAGCCTACATAAAAGGCAACAATAAATTGTAATTTTAACAACACATTCCAATAAATCAGATCAATGTGCAGCCTTCTGATTACAGTTATACAGACATGGTTTCATGGATTATCATAATGATTCTATGATCATCTATACAACAACAAGCTCAAATTTAAATAATAAATAATATATTAAATAATAGAGGTCTCTTCTGCATGATTAACTTGATATATTTTATAATTTTATTTTTAATTCTGTGAATATCTGTGTTTTGTCACCAGATCCACACAGGAAATCAACACTTATGTTCATAAAATCCAGCCTCTGTTTTTACCAAAGAAGAATTGATTCAACACCTGATTTTACTGAATACAGAAGATAAAACAGTATCTGGTGGTACTGATATATCGCTAAGCTTCTTACAGTTTTTAAATAAGGTTTTGGAAGCAAAAATGTTGATATTGTCATCAACATAGAATATTAGCAGTCTTTCAATTGTGCATTTTATACTGATATAACTTTCCTCATCATTTTAAGAAACAGCCACTAGGCAGCACCAGAGGACTTCAGGGAAAGAGAAACTCAGCAGTCGCCTTTGTTGTATCAGCCAGTTGTCACAGAGCTGTAATGTGAGTAGTCTCAGACTGATTATTTTAAAGATTAACAAGAAATTATTTTATTTGAAAGGCATTTACCTCAGCGGGGAATTCAATCATACCCATAAACACACTCACTTTACCTTTATATACATTTACTTATGTTTATATTTATTTTATCTGCACTATTATATGCCTTAGATTATCATTACATTTACTTGTGTGATTTCCCCTTTTATATATACATATTTTATGAGCATTGTTGAAGGAACCTGAGACCAAAGAGATTTTCACTGGCAATGACTGATTTGCTGGAATTGACAAATGACAAATAAAGAATCTTGAAACTTGAACACACAAGTAAACTACGTCTATTGAGGGTAAAGAACCAATTGCATAAAAAAAATATATATATATATATATATATATATATATATATATATATATAGTGTCATTATAAACTCAAGAGCCAGAGACTCAGTCCGTGAAAGACTTACAATATATTTTTTTAAATGAAATTTTTTATTATTATTATTGTTGTTGTTGTTGTTGTTGTTGTTGTTGTTGTTGTTGTTGTTGTTGTTATTATTATTATTTTATTTATTTATTCATTCATTTATTTTAACAAAAGAACGGAAAACAAAAGTATGGACATAAAAATAAAAAAATAGATAGATAGAAAAGTATTATACAATTTTTATATACAATGAGTTTTTTTATATATAGATACATATCAACACTAGAGATAATATCTATAGTATACAAAATATAAAGAATATATTAGAATACACTAATAAATATACCAGACTACTACAAGCTTAGAAAATATAAAATATGAACATAGACTAACAATAATATACTATATACAGCAGCAAAGTGTGCAATGAAATACTATATATTAGAAAAGTGTGCAAGTTACAATTTTTCTTTAAAATAAAATTAAATGAGGTAGTAAAATGAGTAAAATTTCACATGTGCAAGATTATTACAGGACTAAAACAGAATGCAGTGTTTTATCATTTATTTATTTATTATTATCATTTATTATTATTATCTTTTAAAATTTTTAAACTTACAAAACCAGTATTTTTCTCTATAATAAAGTATCTAAACAACCACCATAATACAATCAATAAATAAACGCACCATAATACAATAAAAACTAGACTACTACAATTAGCTTAGAAAATATAAAATATTAACATAGAATAACAATGACATACTATATATTAGAAAATTGTGCAAGTTACAATTTTTCTTTAAAATAAAATGAAATGAGGTAGTAAACCAATGTGTTTTATTTAGTTTGTATTATTTATATATATCTTTTTAAAAATGTACATACAAAAACAGTATTTTTCTCTATAATAATGTATCCAAACTACCACCATAATACAATCAATAAATAAAGGATGCTCTCTGAGCTCGGTCTGTGGTGACGTGTACCGTGATGACGTAGCTGGACGTGCTCCGTGACAACACGTCAGGTTGCTAGGGTAGTTAGCTGGTGAGCTAGCTGGAGAGCTAGCTGCACCTAGCGGAGCAGAAGATGCTGTTAGAGAAACATCCCGGTGTTCTACCCGGCAGAAATACAACCAACAAGGACTCACAGAGATGAATCTACTACATCAGATACTATAAAGACCGAACCGGAACCGAGACGACGGGAGACCCGTGAGTGAGGCCTTCACTAGCCGCTATGCTAAGCTAACTATGCTAACTACCGTTAATATAACACAGGAAGCTAACGAAGCGGCTAGCATTAGCATTAGCATCAGCTAGGTGTTCAGCATCAGCACCACCAGACTCTAACGGTACTGTGTGATGTAGGACGTGTCCGGTGCTACTAGTGCAGACTCTAACGGTCCGGTGTGATGTAGGACGTGTCCGGTGCTACTAGTGCAGACTCTAACGGTCCGGTGTGATGTAGGACGCGTCCGGTGCTATTAGTGCAGACTCTAACGGTCCGGTGTGATGTAGGACGCGTCCGGTGCTATTAGTGCAGACTCTAACGGTACTGTGTGATGTAGGACGTGTCCGGTGCTATTAGTGCAGACTCTAGCGGTACTGTGTGATGTAGGACGCGTCCGGTGCTATTAGTGCAGACTCTAACGGTACTGTGTGATGTAGGACGTGTCCGGTGCTATTAGTGCAGACTCTAGCGGTACGGTACTGTGTGATGTAGGACGTGTCCAGTGCTACTAGTGCAGACTCTAGCGGTACTGTGTGATGTAGGACGTGTCCAGTGCTATTAGTGCAGACTCTAGCGGTACTGTGTGATGTAGGACGTGTCCAGTGCTATTAGTGCAGACTCTAACGGTACTGTGTGATGTAGGACGTGTCCGGTGTGATGTAGGACGTGTCCGGTGCTATTAGTGCAGACTCTAGCGGTACTGTGTGATGTAGGACGTGTCCAGTGCTATTAGTGCAGACTCTAACGGTACTGTGTGATGTAGGACGTGTCCGGTGCTATTAGTGCAGACTCTAACGGTACTGTGTGATGAAGGACGTGTCCGGTGCTATTAGTGCAGACTCTAGCGGTACTGTGTGATGTAGGACGTGTCCAGTGCTATTAGTGCAGACTCTAACGGTACTGTGTGATGTAGGACGTGTCCAGTGCTATTAGTGCAGACTCTAACGGTACTGTGTGATGTAGGACGTGTCCAGTGCTATTAGTGCAGACTCTAGCGGTACTGTGTGATGTAGGACGTGTCCAGTGCTATTAGTGCAGACTCTAACGGTACTGTGTGATGTAGGACGTGTCCGGTGCTATTAGTGCAGACTCTAACGGTACTGTGTGATGTAGGACGTGTCCGGTGCTATTAGTGCAGACTCTAACGGTACTGTGTGATGAAGGATGTGTCCGGTGCTATTAGTGCAGACTCTAACGGTACTGTGTGATGTAGGACGTGTCCGGTGCTATTAGTGCAGACTCTAGCGGTACTGTGTGATGTAGGACGTGTCCGGTGCTATTAGTGCAGACTCTAACGGTACTGTGTGATGTAGGACGTGTCCGGTGCTACTAGTGCAGACTCTAGCGGTACTGTGTGATGTAGGACGCGTCCGGTGCTACTAGTGCAGACTCTAGCGGTACTGTGTGATGTAGGACGCGTCCGGTGCTACTAGTGCAGACTCTAGCGGTACTGTGTGATGTAGGACGCGTCCGGTGCTACTAGTGCAGACTCTAGCGGTACGGTACTGTGTGATGTAGGACGTGTCCAGTGCTATTAGTGCAGACTCTAGCGGTACGGTACTGTGTGATGTAGGACGTGTCCAGTGCTACTAGTGCAGACTCTAGCGGTACTGTGTGATGTAGGACGTGTCCAGTGCTATTAGTGCAGACTCTAACGGTACTGTGTGATGTAGGACGTGTCCGGTGTGATGTAGGACGTGTCCGGTGCTATTAGTGCAGACTCTAGCGGTACTGTGTGATGTAGGACGTGTCCAGTGCTATTAGTGCAGACTCTAACGGTACTGTGTGATGTAGGACGTGTCCGGTGCTATTAGTGCAGACTCTAACGGTACTGTGTGATGAAGGACGTGTCCGGTGCTATTAGTGCAGACTCTAGCGGTACTGTGTGATGTAGGACGTGTCCAGTGCTATTAGTGCAGACTCTAACGGTACTGTGTGATGTAGGACGTGTCCAGTGCTATTAGTGCAGACTCTAACGGTACTGTGTGATGTAGGACGTGTCCAGTGCTATTAGTGCAGACTCTAGCGGTACTGTGTGATGTAGGACGTGTCCAGTGCTATTAGTGCAGACTCTAACGGTACTGTGTGATGTAGGACGTGTCCGGTGCTATTAGTGCAGACTCTAACGGTACTGTGTGATGTAGGACGTGTCCGGTGCTATTAGTGCAGACTCTAACGGTACTGTGTGATGAAGGATGTGTCCGGTGCTATTAGTGCAGACTCTAACGGTACTGTGTGATGTAGGACGTGTCCGGTGCTATTAGTGCAGACTCTAGCGGTACTGTGTGATGTAGGACGTGTCCGGTGCTATTAGTGCAGACTCTAACGGTACTGTGTGATGTAGGACGTGTCCGGTGCTACTAGTGCAGACTCTAGCGGTACTGTGTGATGTAGGACGCGTCCGGTGCTACTAGTGCAGACTCTAGCGGTACTGTGTGATGTAGGACGCGTCCGGTGCTACTAGTGCAGACTCTAGCGGTACTGTGTGATGTAGGACGCGTCCGGTGCTACTAGTGCAGACTCTAGCGGTACTGTGTGATGTAGGACGTGTCCGGTGCTATTAGTGCAGACTCTAACGGTACTGTGTGATGTAGGACGTGTCCGGTGCTACTAGTGCAGACTCTAACGGTACTGTGTGATGTAGGACGTGTCCGGTGCTATTAGTGCAGACTCTAACGGTACTGTGTGATGTAGGATGTGTCCGGTGCTATTAGTGCTTTTAAATGGCTCTCATATTAGTGTATAAGAGACATATTGCTCTTGTGTCTCTTGTGTGTTCTTCACTTCATCAAGATTCAAGAGTCTTATTTGCCATTGTCACATAAGAACATGTGAATTGTAGTTTACACCAGCTAGAGTCAGCTTTAAGAAAAGAATAAAGGTAGAAAAGGCACAAGGTAATTACAGTACAAATTAAGTATCACATTCAACTCAACACAATAAATAAATAAATAAAATATAAAACGCCCTCAGTGTAGTCAATAAATAAACTAAACTACCCTCTGCATAGGCACAATACTAATATACAGTATATATATATATATGCTCCATGACCATGTTAAAAGAACTTGTAACTCTCAAAAATATCATCATCATCATCATGTCACTTGAATGAGCAGATGAAGTCCTGTATCAAAGATGTGTAACATGGATAACAGGCCTGTATCATGGCAGAGACAGACCTTTGTCATAAGAAAAGCACAGGTGTAATAACATTAATGATGGCTCTTCTCCATCAGCACCAGGCCTGGCACACTTTAAATCATAGTAACCATGAATAATGTCATTAAATTACACCTGTACATCTTCCTGTCATGACAAGTCAGAGCTCTATTTACTAAGTAGTGCATCATATTTACTGTCTGAATCCTATAGGCTACTATAGTGTCCTTTATCAGTGAGTCAGTGATGATGTTAAACTCTCATCTTACTGCTCACTGTTCACTGAACTCAAGTTTCAAGGTTCTTTTCTTTGTCATTTGTCGATTCCAGCAAAGCAAAGTCATTGCCAGTGAAAATGTCTTTAGTCTCTCAGGTTCCTTCATCAATGCTCATAAAATACGTATATATAAAACGGGAAATAACACAAGTAAATGTAAAAGCAAAATGATAATCTAAGACATAAAATAGTGCAGTTAAAATAAATATACACATAAGTAAGTATATTATAGTAATGTAAATATAATTATGTTATTTTGTTGAAGACAGTATTCCAGAGGGGAAAACAGAATATAAACAGGATGTAGTATGTATATGCATGATGAGAAGTAAAATATGTAAACAGAGGTGTAAACAGGAATGTACCATGTAATAATGAGAAGTACTAAAAATCTATATATATGCAGAGATGTAGACAGGAATGTAGTTTGCTGTGGTCACTTGGTTAACTATTGAGAACACGTAGTTACTGGCCTGTAACTCGTATCCTCTGTGCAGCTTGCCGTCTTTTACTGAGGAAAATCCACGACTGAAACTCAAGACATTTTGCACAAATGTCCTGTAAACAGAGTATTAAGCTGTGTTTTTAACATAATGTATTTTTCTAAATATTACTTACCAAATATTTCTCTTCAGTCTTTAAATTTCCCAGCCCCCTCAGGGACATACTAAAATATCTCACATACTGTTTCAGCGTACTAAATAGCATGCTGGTGTGGAATTTTGGACGCAACCTACTAAATTTTACTACTACTACTACTCATATTACAGTTTGTCACCTTTTTACATTACTTCCTATAATAAAATGGGTTATTTGATACTTATGATTTGCCCCTATCATTCCCACACATGCACTGAAATGGAGACAAATTTTTGTGGAAAAAAAATAATTCAAAGTTCACAGTTTATATAACTTGTTAATACCTTCTTTTGCTAGCTAGCTGTTATCATGTGGGATGTAGCTTGATTGAGCATGTTATTGCTAATTGAGGAGTTTTAATTCATGTATTTCCATTCATTCTTTATTATGAAACATTTCTTTTATATATTAGTTGTTCACTTTAAACCTTAAGTTTTCACACAGCCCACGTTGTCGGCTCGAAATGCCAGAGTACTTTTCCCCCATTAGTTAACTTGCTAGCTAGCTAACTCACCCCATGGCACATTTTATATTGTATGTATTTGACAAATTATTGGATTTATTTGGCAAATGAATGGATTATGTCTGTTTATGATGTTGTAAAAGGTTTGTTTCTATCTGCATATGACATGGTAAATACAGCCTGAGAAAAATAACTGCTATTTCCTGTTAATTCCTATGGGAAGTTTCCTCCTTGAATATTCCCAGAAATTTGCAACCCTATCTGTAGTTCAGACACGTTTAGATTAAACACGGTGTGAGGAGCACCATCTCGTTGGGCCATATTTCTTTATTAACACACTCAGTGGAAATGACTCTCACATCCCACTCTCATCAGCAGCATCACTGAGAGACATTCACACCATCTCTCTCATGTCCACCAACACGCCGGCGTCCCACTGGACACCAGCGTATGGATCCACCACAAATGTGTGAAGTGTTTTGGTTCATTTGTTCCTGATCAGTGGCAGAGAGTGAAGAGATTTATTTGTAGCCTCTATATTAGCTCAGTTTCATATAATTGTTAATATTTGATGCACTTACGTCACATTTGTCACGAAGAGCACCTTCTCATTCACCTGCTTGTTATCAAGAGCTTCCTATAAACAATGCCAAGTGGTGTCGGGCTCCAGCGGGACAGACTGCTCACGGCGGATTGGATAGGCTTCTTTCCGGGCCGTAATGTTGGAAGCAGTTCAACCGGTGTCATACTAGGGTTTGGTGCCATATTAGTTTGTAACAAGAAGTGTGGATTACAGTAAGAAAGAAGTCCAAAAACAGCTGCTGATGGAAAAAGACAGCCTCTAACTTTACACCATCAATATTCATCGACTACAGAAGCTTTACTCTTAACAGGAGTGGCATAGTGACATACAGACGTAGGCAAAGTTGTTGGTAACGTTCCGTTAAAGAGAGAAAAACCCACAATGGTCACTGAAATAACTTGAAACTGACAAAAGTAATAATAAATAAAAATTTACTGAAAATTAACTAATGAAAATCAGCTGTTGCTTTTGAATTGTGGTTCAACAGAATCATTTTAAAAAACAAACTAATGAAACTGGCCTAGACAAAAATTATGTGACCATAGGGACATATTAAACTAAGGTGTGTCCTGTAATTAGCATCACAGGTGTCTTCAAACTTGTAATCAGTCAGTCTGCCTATTTAAAGGGTGAAAAGTAGTCACTGTGCTGTTTGGCATCATGGTGTGTACCACACTAAACATGGACCACAGAAAGCTAAGGAGAGAGTTGTCTCAGGAGATCAGAAAGAACATTATAGACCTTCATGTTAAAGGTAAAGGCTATAAGACCATCTCCAAGCAGCTTGACGTTCCTGTGACTACAGCTGCACATATTATTCAGAAGTTTAAGGTCCATGGGACTGTAGCCAACCTCCCTGGACGTGGCCGCAAGAGGAACATTGATGACAAATCGAAGAGACGGATAATACGAATGGTAACCAAAGAGCCCAGAACAACTTCCAAAGAGATTAGAGGTGAACTCCAAGGTCAAGGTACATCAGTGTCAGATCGCACCATCCGTCACTGTTTGAGCCAAAGTGGACTTAATGGAAGACAACCGAGGAGGACACCAAATCATAAAAAAGCGAGACTGGAATTTTCCAAAATGCATATTGACAAGCCACAAAGCTTCTGGGAGAATGTCTTTTGGACAGATGAGACAAAACTGGAGCTTTTTGGCAAGTCACATCAGCTCTATGTTCACAGACGAAGAGATGAAGCATCCAAAGAAAAGAACACTGTACCTAATGTGAAACATGGACGAGGCTCGGTTATGTTATGGGGCTGCTTTGTTGCATCTGGCACAGGGTGTCTTGAATCTGTGCAGGGTGCAATGAAATTTCAAGACTATCAAGGCATTCTGGAGCGAAATGTGCTGCCCAGTGTCAGAAAGCTTGGTCTCAGTTGCAGGTCATGGGTCCTCAAACAGGATAATGACCCAAAACACAGCTAAAAACACCCAAGAATGGCTAAGAACTAAACATTGGACTATTCTGAAGTGGCCTTCTATGAGCCCTGATCTAAATCCTATTGAACATCTGTGGAAGGAGCTGAAACATGCAGTCTGGAGAAGGCACCCTTCAAACCTGAGACAGCTGGAGCAGTTTGCTCACGAGGAGTGGGCCAACATACCTGTCGACAGGTGCAGAAGTCTCATTGAGAGTTACAGAAATCACTTGATTGCAGTGATTGCCTCAAAAGGTTGTGCAACAAAATATTAAGTTAAGGGTACCATTATTTTTGTCCAGGCCAGTTTCATTAGTTTGTTTTTTTAAATGATTCTGTTGAACCATAATTCAAAAACAATATCTGATTTTCATTAGTTAATTTTCAGTGAATTTTTATTTATTATTACTTTTGTCAGTTTCAAGTTATTTCAGTGACCATTGTGGGTTTTTCTCTCTTTAACGGAACGTTACCAACAACTTTGCCTACGTCTGTACATGTGACCTTCTCTGACGCTGCAAAAGATGTTTTTCAATCACAATTTCTCACCTTTTTACAGAGAAACAATGATTAGCAGATAAAGCTCTAACCCAGACAAAGTATACACAGTCTATTCTTTAGATATGGGCCCTTAAATAATATAAACCACTGTCCTTGCATTATGTACAAAAATACTTATTTTCAGGTTGTTTGATGAATCAGTAAATGTCTACACAAGACCTCAAAGAATATATGGCCGTTTAAAAGCTAGAGTGAAGATCCTGGTATCGTATGAAACTAGAAAACCTGATGAATCCATCGGTACCAACCATGTCATACCAGCTTGTAGTGAAGGAGGTTAAATAACGCTCCAAACTTACGCTAAATTTTGGTGAGGAAAAACTGTCATGGCCATGTTCAAAGGGGTCCCTTGACCTCTGACCTCCAGATCAGTGAATGTAAATAGGTTCTATGGGTACCCACGAGTCTCCCCTTTACAGACATGCCCACTTTATGATAATCACATGCAGTTTGGGGCAAGTCATAGTCAAGTCAGCACACTGACACACTGACAGCTGTTGTTGTCTGTTGGGCTGCAGTTTGCCATGTTATGATTGGAGCATATTGTTTTATGCTAAATGCAGTACCTGTGAGGGTTTCTGGATCAATATCTGTCATTGTTTTGTGTTGATAATTGATTTACAATAATAAATATATATATACATTTGCATAAAGCAGCATATTTGTCCACTCCCATGTTGATAAGAGGATTAAATACTTGACAAATCTCCCTTTAAGGTTCATTTAGAACAGATAGAAATGTGTGATTAATCGCGATTAGATATTTTAATCGATTGACAGCCTATGTCCATAGTTGATTGCGACTAATGGTCAGTTTTTCCTTCGCGACCAGCTGGTATGACATGGTTGGTACCGATGGATTCATCAGGTTTTTTAGTTTCATATGATACCAGTATCTTCACTCTAGCTTTAAAACTGAGCTGAACTACAACCTAAAAATCACAAGTTGTGTTAATGCGTTAAAGAAATGAGTGGCGTTAAAACTAATTTGCGTTAATGTGTTATTATTGTGTTAACTTTGACAGCCCTAATATATGTACAGTATATACACTCTTTATTCTTTGATCAAGCCGTCCTAATCGACTTTATCAAAAAGGAAGGAAAAAGCAAAGGTCATGGAATCATTCGCCCATCAAAAAGTCAGCATGTGCAGTGCAGCGACCCTGCTCAATTGTTAATGAACCACAGTGAGGAGCTGTATAAAGGTGCAGAGTTTCACTCCTGCAACACCAGTTAGCACAAGTGATGAGGCCCATTAGAGCTTCGGCTGTAACGTGAGAGACGGTTGGTCCCCGGAGTTAAACTGACACACTGGGAGATCTCTGTGACACAACAACGCTGATATCAGGCTACATAAATCAGATGTGCAAGTCAAGAGGTATTACACAATAGCAGGTGGATGTGTTGGCTTGAATAATAGATGAGTGTGGCATCAGCCCAATGAAACAGGAGGAGTTAGTGTAAAGTATTCTAACTGGTTACTATTGAGATGTGGTTGTAGCTGAGTGTGATGATGCTCATCCCTCGCCGCCCCGCGTGGGTGCTGCTGACGACAGTGTGGTTTGTAACTCGGCACCGTGGATCTCAGCTGTGCTCCCACCGTTGTCCCCAGGCCCGGCCCACCTGCTCCCAGAGGTGCCGTGGTCAGACTGACACACGAGCTGCCGACATGGTGGCTCACTTTGCACATTTCCCTCTCTCCCCCCTCTCTCTCCCCTGGGTCATCTTGCCAGGCAACGCCGCTCACGCTCCTCATATCTCATTTGTGTGTGCACCTTCTTACCGTCTGCGTTATCAGCACAACCAAAGCTCCTGCTCGTGAGCTGTTTCCTATTTTGTTCATCTGCCTTTGACACACAATGTTTATTCCCACGTTTCAGCCCCTGCCATGGCAGCTGGTGTCAGCATACTGAGTGACCTGCCTTACTCCGCGGGTGACGCTGGCAGTGGAGACATCAGCACGGAGATGGAGACAGGTAAGAAAGCTCTGCAACACAAACACAACACGTGATTTATTTGTTATGAGAAGATTTGTTATTTATGTAGCTGGATATTAGGTTTACTGTAAAGTGGATCTAAATCTATTATCTGTCAAGGATTGATGCTGATGATAACTTTACAGGTTAAGAAACACCCATCCACTCCATTTACATCAATAAAAGAAAATACCAGTGTCTTTTTGTTATTGATGTTGGTTAGTAGTGATTCATGAATAAGACACTTGTCGTCATGGATGTGACAGATCACGTCTCTTTAAAAGACATAAACATGTCAGTATTGGCTAACCTGATAGGTATTTATAAGGCAAGTTTATTTTTTAATTCTATTCTATTCAATAATTAATTTCTTTATGATGCAGTCTGAGCTGAATCTTTAAACTTAAAGTTACTATGAGGAACTTTTAAATGGATATGAAACCGTATCAATTTAATACTGATGTCTCTATATGACCTATAAAAGTAAACAAGACCATCAGCGAGAAGATTGGCTATTTAATATTTAGTTATTCTTAATGCTCGTCATCCACGCCGACACCACGCTGCTGGAGGCCCATGCCGTATTGCTGGGCTCACTGGAAGGAAGGGAGGCACGGGAGAACCAGAACCAGGACTAAGCGGGGCAAACTTTCAAACCCTGCTGCAATAAAATGAGAGGTTTTCTAAAGGGACTCTGGTGCTCGGACAAACAACCAGAATCGAGACAAAATGAAAGTTCCTCGTAGTAACTTTAATGGATGAAGAAACAAAATACAGAATAAATCTGTAGACAACTGTTAATTATTATGTTAACTGTTTTTAATTATTTGACTCAATAAAAACAAAGGGAAAAAGAAAACCTGATCACAAAGGCCTCTATATCATATAACTGAAAAGCAACAACCTAAAAATTATTCCATTATAAAGCACATGATAAAGTTCCTTGTCTGTTTTTATACACATACTGTAGGTTACGTAGTGTTAAACCTGGGTACAAAATTCAGACTGTGATTTAGCCGTTTTTCTTCTTCAGTACATTTATGTGATGTTCTCTGAATATGAATCCATTTCTCAGTTATTACCACCGAATATATTTCCCCTGTGAAATATTGAGTTCTGGATTATCCTCCTGTGAGCGTTATGAAATGTTCCAATATTCATCCTCTGGTCCTGATTGTAAGACTAGATAATAAACCAGTTCAAGAAGAGAAGTAGAAACAGGTAGAAAAGAAAAGAAACTGATTTTCAGTGTAATTTATTCTGTGTCAGTCATCTAACGCGTTCTGCTGCTGCAGCTCTCAGTCATCTCTGCTGGTCGTCAGTCAGCCTGCTGCTCCCACACACTGAGAGCAGCAGCATCATTGATTCACCTTCTGGCTTCAGTCTGATGGTGGACGGACGGACGGACGGACTGGCTGCTGAATGGTTGAGAGGCTTCATGCACGATGTCATTAGTCTTAAACCAGTGGATGCAATTTATCCCACTGTTACTGATATTCAAGTAAACAGTAATAAATGTTTTTATTAACATTAAGCTTAATAGTTATTGTTAGTAGTAGAAGACAATAGGCGTGATATTTTAAAATATATGTGCTCCATGAAACAATCCAGCTTTAATGTGAGGATATCCTTGCCTTTTTTAGTTTCATTCGTAATCAGTTTAATTTTGGGAAACTTTCAATAAGCATATTGATTATTGGCATTTTCTAGACTATTAGGTTAGGTTAGGTCAGGGGTCAGCAACCTGCTGCTCCAGAGCCACATACGGCTCTTTAGCCCCTCTCCAGTCTCGATCCAAAAAAAGTCTGGATGCGTTTTTACTGTTTATTAAATGAAAGGAATTACAAACACTAACGTAGGCTAACTGGAATAACTAAAGTATGTGAAGTGAAGTGACGGTCAACAGAAAATATCCAAGGCTATCTCACCCTCTTTGTCTGACTCCTGCAGTCCAAGTGAACAGGTACAAATAGGTGAAACCACAACCCCAGTGCCGATTACCAGAAGTGATGTTAACCAAAAGAACGTGTGCAGCCTAAACAAATAATAATAATAACGACAGGCTAAATACACACTTTGGCTCCTCCAGAGGACGTCATCTTAGTTATCGTTAGTTGCAGCTCTAGACATTTAGTGGTACGTAAACCCATTGGCCACTGTTGATGAAATCCAAAGCAGAAAAAGGTGTTTCAGTGTTAACAGTCATACGTGCTGTGTGTGCATGACCCTGAAGAGCAGAACACAATGACATATCACAGAACTTTATTCTCTTTTGTTGTTGTGTTTTGCACTTCAGGGCCACCGTACTGAACACCAGCAGATGTGCGGCGTTTTCCTCTTTTCATTAACAAGCCGCCTGCCTCAGATCTGTGTGTGTGTGTTTATCGGTGTGTGTAATTTGTGTGTGTCCAACATTCGCCCCCGTCCACCTCCCACTGACGACTTTGGAGATGGTTGTCATGGTGACACTTCAAATGCTGCCGATGAACTGATGGGTTGCATTTGCTTCTCTTTGCCAACGGGTGATTGTTGTGTGATGATTGACCGTGACGGGCGCAGGGCTGCTGAGCTGGGAGCTTTTGTTTAGTGTAGAGATGCTCAGCGCAGTGCAGGCAGCAGCAGCAGCACAGCTCACACTGTAGGATGCAGCCGCACCAGGGACGCCACTCCTTAGCCGTGGAGATGACGGGTAGCGCGAGGAGGCACAACCGCAGGCACTCGTCCTCGGACGTCCTGCTGAAGGTCCTGCAGCGCAGACGCAGCTCTGCCGTGGAGACGCTCTCCTCCTCCTTCAACAGAGTCATGGTGGCCATCAGCGGGAACCAGCCTCAGCCTCCCGTTGAACGCAAGAACAGGAGATGTAACCGCACCGAAGACATAACTAGTGATTTGATGACTTCAGCTGCAAGGAAAGTATTGTCAAATTGTTGTTTTTTGTGTTTTTTTCCCAGCATCCAACGCGAGGGTCCCTACAGCAAAGTACACCAAGATGGGGGAGACCCTGAGGCACGTGATCCCGGGTCACATGCAGTGCTCCATGGCCTGCGGAGGGAAAGCCTGTAAATATGAGAACCCCTCTCGCTGGAGTGATGAGGAGCAAGCCGTCAAAGGACTCTACTCGTCCTGGTACGTCGGCCAGTCTTTCCTCCGGCCCTCAGTGTTTCATGTACTTTCCCTGTCAGTGCTGCGCTCGGTCAGTGTGGGGTCACTGAAGTCCACATCAATAGTTACAGGAAAAGCCAATATATTTGTTCTGCTTTTTGTTTTGCACTCTGATCTGTTTTTAAAATGGAATCATTGAGTGAGAGCTTTAGTTTCAGTTCATCAGTATGTCCATCCATCTGGGTATCTGGAGCGTCTACAAACCCACAAACTGTGAAATAAGACGACCCAGTCAGTTTTTTGTGGGCTGTCTAGATCAGAAAACGTGATTCAACAAGCCAATCAGATCTGGCTCCCCTTGCTATGTCACACGCAGGCTCATTAAAACAGTGGTTCCCAACCTGAGGTCCGGACCCCCCCTTATGTCCGGTTCAGACTACACAATATCAGCCAGATTATAGCCCGACACGGCCGTCGTAGGGCGTTGACTCGGATCGGGAACGATAAATGAGTGTCGTGTTCGACAGTTGATCGTTTTATCTGGTGTAGTGTGTCATAGTACACGACAACCGACGCCGCTTCTGGGACGCCTCACGACGTCCCGTCAGAAAGTCTAGCACAGGGGTCAGCAACCTTTAAAATCAAAAGAATCATTTTAGGCAAAAAAATTAAAAATAATAATCTGTCTGGAGCTGCAAAACATGTGATCATTGTGATGAAGGTAACACAGTTTATAGTCTAAGTATATAGAATATAAGTCTAATGCAGTGAGGGCCAAAGAGACAATGTACTACGGAGTATTAGGGCCACATTGAGGGAAAAAACATACATAACTTTACAAGAAAAAAGTATTAATATTACGAGAATTAAGTCATAACTTACCGAGAAAAAAAGTTGTAATAATTTGCTTCTTGTCCCTGTGAATTATATTTTTATTGTTATTGTTTGTTTTATTAGAATTGGAAAATAGGTGGGGTACCCCTGCATTAGAATATACCGTCCACAGCTTGAGATATAAATTTGTAAAGGTGCACCATATTTGTCTCACAAGCCAATCAGAGCAGACCAGACTTCTTAAAGAGACAGATGCTAAAACAGAGCGTTTCAGACAGACGGAGAATACAGGTATATTCATACAGTCAGGATGAGACAAATAATGTGTTTTTTAAACATTAAAGGTCCCATATCAGCTCATTTTCAGGTTCATACTTGTATTTTGTGTTTCTACTAGAACATGTTTACATGCTGTAATGTTCAAAAAACACATTATTTTCCTCATACTATCTGACTGAATATACCTGTATTTACCCTCTGCCTAAAACACTCCGTTTTAGTGCATTTCAACGGAATGGCAACGGAATTGCGTTGCTAGGCAACAGTTTGTGTCCATGTTTACATCCTGTCAGTTGATGTCATTCACATCCACTGCAACAGGAAATAAACTGGGACACATTTAGTATGTTTACGTTTAAAATGGTCTAAATATTGTAGATTTGTGACATCACAAATGGACAGAAACCCTGACGGCTTGTTTCAAACGCACAATTTCTGAATACGGGGCTGTGTGTATTTTTCCATGGATTGAGTGTTTTGATACTTTCACAGTATTTATATAGAACTTAAACCTGCTTTATAATATAAAAGACATGAAAATCTCACTTTTTACAATATGGGACCTTTAAAGTAGGTAAACATGTTCTAGTAAAAACCCCAAATACAACTACCAAACTGAAAATGAGTACGATATGTCCCCTTCAAGGGTCTTTAAAGTTGTGTTTAACTTGCTAAAAAGTCCTAATTCACCATTATTTTTTATGATTTTTGCTGTATATAACAACAACTCCCCCTAATGTGTCATATTCTCCACTTACAGGATTACTGACAACTTGCTAGCTATGGCAAGGCCTTCTACTGAAATAATAGAGAAATATAATATAATTGAACAGTTCCAAAGGTACAGTAGTCTCCTTCTTTCACACCTCATTACTATTTGATTTATTTGATTCTTTATTAACATTGTGATTAACAGTGAAGCTGAGGTTGTCTCTGTGCTGTAATGTGTCGTGTCGTGTTGACGCTGACGTGTCGACCTGTTGCTGTGCTCAGGTTTGGTTTGAAGACGATCATTAACCTGCAGCGACCCGGAGAACACGCCAGCTGTGGCAACCCGCTGGAGCAGGAGAGCGGGTTCACCTATCGACCTGAAACCTTCATGGAGGCCGGCGGTGAGTCTCTATATATCCGCCCTCACCAACACATACTGAAGACTCCCTAAACACAGACCAATAAACTCACATTCACACCTTCTCCACATCTGGATAACATGCATCTCAATCAGGTTTCTGTCTGTCGTTAATACTAAATCATGGATTTATATACTTAGTAGCTACTATCACTAAGGAAGGTCTCAGCTAGTAGAGCCTTCACCAATATGTAAATCGGTTGCTAGGAAACACCTCCAGTCACGTCTAATCACACAGAAATCAACAATATAAACACTGAAGCCTCTAAGAAGGACTTAACATGTAAACTAAATCCTGGATTTATGTGTAAAGAAGTGACGGGTTTCAGCCAAGTGTCAGTCCACATAAAGTGAGCCTGGGTGGAAGTTGTCGCTAACTTCACTTTAATCAGCCGGTGGCGAGCAAAACATGAGAACTTTGCTTGGGTCCATAGACTGTATATAAGAAGTAGACGTAGTCACCGTGACGTCTCCCGTTAGTTTGTGGACTGCCGTTTTGAAGTCTCGAGTTCTGCATTTTGACCGTCGCCATCTTGGTTTAGTCAAACAGCCCGCGTGACGCATGCTGCGCGTCTCACAGCAGCAACAGACAGTGAAAGTGATCTATTGACTGTATATTCACATCATACCAGCAACATTACTACAGTTTACATGTCTGTATCTGTAGAAAATATTACGGAGATGAAAAAAAAGTAAAGACTTATTTTTAAATCAATACTTCCTGCTGTCATTTCAAAATAAAAGCCCTCAAGCATTTTTTTCTGTGGACAGAATTCCTTCATTTGTTAACACAAAGCTTTTATTCTGAAATATGTGCCGAAATATTCTAATTTACTTTGATGAAGTGAAAACACTGAAAGAGTTAAAGTTGTAAGATGAAAACATGGACAACTCCCAGACCGGACAACGGCGTGGTAGCGACCTGTCAATCAGCAGGTAGCCCCGCCCTAAAGCATCCCCTGCTTTATGGTCTATCTGACTCTAAATGGGACCATCATTAACTAAATGAACATCATGCTGTATTGAAGAAGACTTGAAACTAGAGATTGAGACCATAAACTCATGTTTACAATGTTTACTGAGGTCATAAATCAAGAGAGAAGTAGGCTCATTTTCTCATAGACTTCTATAGAACCAGAGGAGTCGCCCCCTGCTGGCTGGTAGACAGGATGAAGGTTTAAGGAGCTTCAGACCTGGAGGTAGCCCACTGATTGAGTCTTGAGGATTTGTAGCGTTTATAAACTGTGTCGCGGCGCACCGCCTCGTATGTGAGACTCCCCAGCCTGCCGTGTGTCGCTCACACCCTCCAGCTGGCTGTTAACGAGGGTCTTTTGGCACAGAGAAGTACTCGTATCGGTACTCGGTATCGGAGAGTACCCAAATGTAAGTACTTGTACTTGGTCTGAAAAAAGTGGTATCGGTGCATCCCTACTCTGAAGTGGTACAACCCATCCCCGATGAAGAGTAGAGCTCTTTCCACATTTGTACAAGATGAAGAGGAGACAGCACGACTAGACAGTAGTGGTAGAAAATGTCTCTAATGGAAGACATTTCATTTGTGTTTTAGCGTTCTACATGAGAATGAGTAGCAGCAGCAGGTATTATAGGTGAGGGACTAAAGTAGATTTATAATTGTCCTCAGACCATCAGTGTTTTGTGTTTTGCCAACATCCGGAACGTGATGTGATCCCTAGTAAACAAGTAACTACCAAGGGACTCCACATTTGTGATGTCTTTGGAGGTTCTTGCTTCCTCTTCCTAACAAGCTCTCCTGAGATCTCTACCCAAGTCACCTCATCACAGCATCAGCTGCATTTTGACAATTTAACACGTCACCTCATGTCTGAATAAGCACCTGAGTCACTGTAGCGATCAGCTCTGGATGCTTTTGTCTCTATTTCAGTTTATTACTACAACTTTGGGTGGAAGGATTATGGTGTGGCATCTCTGACTACAATCCTTGACATGGTGAAAGTCATGTCATTCGCTGTCCAAGAGGGGAAAATGGCCGTCCACTGCCATGCCGGTCTTGGAAGAACAGGTTTGTAACACCGGCAATTTGGCGCATATCTTAAATCCTCATTTGTTCTGGTTAAATATCAGCTTTGTATTTTGTGTTTAGGTGTGTTGTTGGCTTGTTACTTGGTGTTCACGTCCCGGATGAGCGCCGACCAGGCCATCCTGTTTGTGCGAGCCAAGAGACCCAACTCCATCCAGACCCGAGGCCAGCTGCTGTGCGTCAGGGAGTTCGCCCAGTTCCTGGTTCCCCTCCGAAGCGTCTTCTCCTGTGCGGAACCCAAAGCGAGCGCCGTCACCTTGTCCCAGTACCTCACCCGGCAGCGCCACCTGCTGCACGGCTACGAGGCCCGACAGATGAAGAACGTGCCAAAGATCGTCCAGCTGGTGTGCCGGCTCCTCGTCGACATCGCGGCCAACCGACAGGTGGTGATCGAGGAGGAGTGGCTGGAGATCCCCGACCTGACGGCCGAGGTGGAGAAGACTGTGTCCCAGCAGGCCCTGCAGCAGCTGGGGAAGGAGATGAGAGTGAAGGGGATCCCTGTTCCTCCATCTCATCCTCTCAGCCCGCCTGCTCTGCAGTCCAGATCTCGTCACGATCAACCTCTCGCCAGTGATAATGAGCTGGATGAGCTGTGGTCGGAGCAGCATGCAGAAAGCCATCTGAAGTCCTTCCTGTCCAACAACAGGAGACTCAGTTACAGCGATTCTGTCCTGGACAAACTGGGACCGCGGCTGCACCATTTAGAAGATCTGAAGAGCAACAAACTGATCCCCTGCCTGAACAAACATTCCCTTTCTCACAGCAGCCTTACAGCCTGTTTCCCTCCCACATTGTATGACCTCTCTCCTCAGGACCACAACACCGAAGACAAGGGATCCCCCTTATTGAAGAAGCAGCTACGTAAGGGGCATCAGAGTTTGTCTTTAGACCTGTCCGAGCAGAGAAGACGATGTCACTGTGACGCCACGCTGTCGGCCTTATCGAACAAGAGCAAACTGGTGACCCGCGAGCAGCAGCCAGATGTGGATGCGTCAGCGGGCGGAGCTCACAGAGACGACGTTCCCTTCATCACCCTCCAGTCGGAGCTCTCCCCAGAGAACAGAAACCTGCTGGTGGCCAGAGCTCTGGCCATGGACCTGATAGACAAGGACTTCACCTCCAAGGTCTCAATGTGGCAGGTAGTGTACCTCTTCAAATACTCTCACATGTACCATGTAAACCTGCATTTGTTTTGACACTTGATTTCAGTGGTGCTCTTTGTTGTGACGTGCAGACAGAGCTGAACTCCAGAGAGGGAGCGTGGGAGCGGCTGTGTCTGGAGAGAGATCCTCTGGTCCTGTCCGGTCTGATGTGGTCGTGGCTGGAGCAGCTCAAGGATCCAGTCATCAGCGGCGAGGATGTGAAATCCCTCAGCGAGAAGAACGTAAACCCACAGAACGCCCTCGACTCGCTGGAAAAGGTAGCCGGGTTTGAACATCTTCCACAGCGTCACTGTCAGTAATAACAGACACACTGACACTGTCTAACGGCTTTGTTCCAGTAACACTGTAAACCAAATTATAATCCAGTTTATGTGCAAAATGTAAATCCTGTTTTCATTGTTGGTGTCTTAAAGGCAGCATTTCCTGGAGAGATGCACTTCCATGTCTACAAATTTTTACAATTTTGTAATACAGAAAATGAAAGCGTTTGTCAGAATCAACGAGATGCCAGTTCAGAACAACTGTAAAATATAAAAGATGGGATTATTTCATGTCTTTATTTCACAGCCAGTGACAGAGTTGACTCCGTTCACAGTTGTGGGACGACACTGAACCATTTTAATCTGCATTCTGACATTTTTAATTCAACTTAATTCTGTCATTTGCACTAGATACTCCAAACACAGAGTTGCTGTATAGTGTGCAGTTTGGATAAAGGGGCCGCAGTAAGGCTTGGGAAAATTTTGGCCAGCATTTGATCAGTGCAGGGCAAAAATGTATTTGTATCTGTAATTTCTTGTGCAGCAGTAATATGCAATCATCCTAACCATGTCATCTATATGACTGTCCGGAGTAACTAATATAGGCTGTTGGTCACTACTTAACTACAAGGCCATCACTTGGCTTGTCATTAGACATATTATTTATGTGATGCTGTTATAGCCTTTAATAGTAATGTGGAAATGTCGCCGTGTAATATCTGATGGTATCGTCCGTCCTTATCCTCCCCGCTGCAGGGACACAGACTCACTCTGCTGTGTATCCTCGACTGTGCTGCTCATCTGCTGCCAATGCCTGAAGAGGTGGAGACCAGTTTTCTCAACCAAACAATAAAAGTGTTTACTAAGGTGAGTATCAACCAGAGATATAGAATTAACCCTCTGAACCACGAGCAGTTTCAGGGTGTTTATAATACAATAGTCCTGCACCTCTATGGAAACAACAGAACAACTCAGAAATGTCTTGTGTGCAGTAGAAGACAGTAATAATGCCACAAAACATAAAAGAAATTCTTTGATAACTATTCTACTTCTCACTTTTTTTAGCTTAGATTTGTTTTTGTTTTTTTCTGATGGAAGTGTTCATCACACATGATTCATTCAAGGACTATCGGAAATTTTAAAATCCAACAATAAGTTTTGTTTTACAGTTTCTGGCTCTGATGATTTTTTAAATTTTTTTTAAGAAAATGAGCTGTCCTAACCCGCTGGCAGGTTTTTGGGGTTCAGAGAGTTAAAGAGATAGTTTTTGTGTGTTTCTCAGTGGGGATGTATGAGGTACTTCTCCATAGTCACCATAGCCACGCCCCCAGTTTGGAGAAGCAGACAGGAGTTACCGCACGGGAGCAAAGTAATGTACTGCTGTGTAAAAACATATTTTACACACCTAAAAGTACGGCCCACCAAAAAGAATCAATATCAGTTTAAGTGCACACCATATTTAGAATATTTTCAGCGGTTTACCTCGCCATGAGACAGCGATACAGTCTGTGTTTCCAACGGGGAACTGAAGCTGTTATCTCTGCTCTCGCCAAAGCAACCAGACTCCATTGAAAAAAAACAGTAATTTTAGCGAACAGAGTTGCTGCTCTACTGGTCACACAATAACACAAACTAACTAACTGATCGAGGCGGCGGCGGCAACGGACCAGCAACTCCCGCGTTCTGTGAGGTTAAATTACAGATTTTTTCAATGGAGTCTGGTGGCTTTGAAGAGAGCATAGATGGATAAAGGAATGAAAATATTCTAATTATAGCGTTCACTTAAACTGGTATTGATTGTTTTAGGTGTCTAAAATCCGTTTTACTGCTGCCCCCGTCCACAGCAGTACATTACTTTACTCCTGTGCGGTAACTCCTGTCTGTTTCTCTAAACCGGACCATCATCTACTGTAGGTAATACACTAGATACACACATACATCCCCACTTCAAAAACACCTCAACTATCCCTTTAACGGTGTATATTGAATATATTAAGATGTGTTTTGCATGCAGGAATTTAGTTTTTTCTCTTTGCTCTCCAGATCGACGCTGCCTCAGAGAAGAACGAGTCTTTATACTCGACACTCAAAGCAATCCTGACTCCCGTTCTTCATGAGCTGTGTGACAAAGCTGTGGAGGAGAACAACGAAGACTCCTGATCCAGCCGCAACAGGACCGGTCCGACAAGAGGAAGACTCATTAAACTCATCTTTTGGGCATTATTGTGTTTTAAGCCAGTTCCATGCATCAGATACTGCTGAGATCTGCCAATCTTTTAGTCTTTCAAGATATTTGAAAACTAATTTGAAGGTTTCGCATTTTGTTTTTCTCTGAAGCTCTTAATAGACTCTAAGCACTGCCATTCTCTCTGTTAATGTGCCACAGTTTGAAAGTTTGTCCTCTGTTCTTCTGTAATACTTGTGAGGGACTAGATGTTGCTTTTTATTATCAATGATAAAGAAATAAATGACTGAGAATCGTCCTCACGATGTTAATGTAATGCTATTTAAACGTGTAACACGGCTGTCAAAAGCTGCTGATCTTATTTCTTATTTAAACCAAAATATTGTTTTTACACTGTGCAGATGCTACGACGTGTCTTATTTATTCTTCTTATTTGAAATGCAGCGATTTGTTTTAATAACCCGATGACGAGTCGTGAGGTTGCTTTGTTTCGTGTAGAATGTAAAGTGTTTTCTTGAGAGTCAAATGCAAACTGTGGCTATTTGTTATGGAAATGCAAATTCGACCGGCCGCGGTGCGTTTGTTTGTTTTATCCAAATCAAGTTTATGTCCTTAATTTAATATTGCGTGCACCAAAAAAAACCTCTCACTGTTCTCTCCTGATGTACATGCATTCTGTCAAACATCAATCTGCCTCCACTGTCGCATTTAGCAGAATGCCTCAACTCAACTCTGTGTCATGCTGCTGTGTGTAACGTCGCCTCGCCTGTGTGTGTGTGTGTGTGTGTGTGTGTGTGTGTCTGTGTGTGTGGACGTGTGTGTGTGCATGTGTAGCTGTTGAGACGAGTCAGTGGACGGCTCTCACCTCAGATGTCTCATATATATATATATATATATATATACTATGTAATGTAGATCTGCTGACACATGCTGAATGTGGAGCACTGATGATAATAATAATAACAATAATAATAACATGAAGGACACGAGACGTTGAACTGTGTGGGGGATTTTCAACAAGCACTATTTTTTCATTATTACAACGGGCTACTTCTTACACAATTAAACACAACTTACTGCAACCGTGTGAACTGTGTGTAAATCTTTTTATGATCGTCAGCAGTTCAGCATCAGAGAGAGGACAGAGTGCCTCCTGGTGTTGTGACAGCAGTCTAACACATGACACATGATGTAAGTCATGCAATACATTCAGTCACTGCTGTTAAAACTCACTTGTATTATGTGAATTTTAACGTGATTTTTGATCTTAGAAATGTGAATCGTTGCTGCAGTTTGTTGATTTCATGCCACCAGTTATCATTTCTAGGTTATAACATCTCAGCCCAGTAGATGGATGAATTATTGACATTCCTTAAAATCATAGCAAGATGTTTTGAATGGAATGCCATTCAATTTAATATTAAATAAAAAAATACATAATAATAAATAAATATGGCGGTGAAATAAATCCTGAAATAAATAAATGAGGCAATAAATATAAATAGGCCTACGTAGTTATTTATTTACGGGGACTTTTAGCCAGCTAATTCTTGTGCTTTGGTCTGAATCCGAGTGATATCAACTCCCAATCCATTTGAATATAACAGAATAGTAAAAAAAAAAATTAAAGCTGTGAAATAAATGTGGTATTATGAAATAAAAGTTATTTTTTTAAGTCCCCTGTAATAATAATAATAGCAATAACAACAAAATAATAATTATATTAATAATAGTAATACAAATTATTATTATTATAATAGTAATAATAGTAATAAAAGTTATAATAATAATAAGGTTATATTATTATTTTATTATTAACAATAATAATAATAATTAGTAGTAGTAGTATTATGATAAATAAGACGGGATCAAATGAGATTAACTCAATTTCGTTTTGTGAAAGAGAACAAATCAAGAAGAAGAAAAGAAAGGCACTTTATTAATCTCCGAGGGGAAATTAAATTTTTCAAGCTGGTGACTTTGATGTTCTGCACATGGATGTACGCATTTCTTTATTTATTTATTCACTCACTCATTTATTTATTCATTCATTTGTTTATTTAATTACTAATTTATTTTGTATTTATTCAGTTATTTATTTATTGAATTACTCATTTATTTATTCAGTTATTTTTGTATTTATTTAATTACTCATTTATTTATTTATGAAATAATTATTCATTCACCCATACACTGTGATTAGAGTTATAGCTGTAGTGTTTCCTCCGACCAACAGGGGGAGATGCTGCACCTTTCAGATCACTGTGAGCTGCTCCAACAACCCATGAAGAAGAAGAAGAAGAAGAAGCAACAACCCACGACCCACGAAGAAGTCGGAGGGTGGAGGAGCGGTTCTTCTTCTCTTCATGCAGCCAGGTGAGTTTATATACTAATACACCTCCGTGGAGGACACGTGGAGGACACGTGGTGTTCATACCGCTGCATAACAACAGGTGGTGTTGTTTAGTGGAGGTAGAACCAGCTGCTGCTCTGCTGCTAAACCACAGCTCATTATCTGGATCAACCTGAAACACCATGCTGGAACCTGCTAACGGCTAACGGCTAACGGCTAACAGCTAACACCAGCGAGCTAACGGCTAACACCAGCGAGCTAACGGCTAACACCAGCGAGCTAACGGCTAACGGCTAACACCAGCGAGCTAACGGCTAACGGCTAACACCAGCGAGCTAACGGCTAACACCAGCGAGCTAACGGCTAACAGCTAACACCAGCGAGCTAACGGCTAACACTAGCGAGCTAACGGCTAATGGCTAACGGCTAACACCAGCGAGATAACGGCTAACACCAGCGAGCTAACGGCTAATGGCTAACACTAGCGAGCTAACGGCTAACACTAGCGAGCTAATGGCTAATGGCTAACGGCTAACACTGGCGAGCTAACTGCTAACGACTAACGGTTAACACTATCAAGCTAACGGCTAACACTAGCGCGCGAACGGCTAATGGCTAACAGCTAACACTAGCGAGCTAACAGCTAACACTAGCGAGCTAATGGCTAACGGCTAACACTAGCGAGCTAACGGCTAACACCAGCGAGCTAACGGCTAATGGCTAACACTAGCGAGCTAACAGCTAACTCTAGCGAGCTAACAGCTAACTCTAGCGAGCTAACAGCTAACGGCTAACACTAGCGAGCTAACGGCTAATGGCTAACAGCTAACACTAGAGAGCTAACAGCTAACACTAGAGAGCTAACAGCTAACACTAGCGAGCTAACAGCTAACTCTAGCGAGCTAACAGCTAACGGCTAACACTAGCGAGCTAACGGCTAATGGCTAACACTAGCGAGCTAACGGCTAACACTAGCGAGCTAACGGCTAATGGCTAACGGCTAACACTGGCGAGCTAACTGCTAACGACTAACGGTTAACACTATCAAGCTAACGGCTAACACTAGCGAGCGAACGGCTAATGGCTAACAGCTAACACTAGCGAGCTAACAGCTAACACTAGCGAGCTAACAGCTAACACTAGCGAGCTAACAGCTAACACTAGCGAGCTAACAGCTAACACTAGCGAGCTAGCGAGCTAACGGCTAACACTAGCGAGCTAACGGCTAACACTAGCGAGCTAACGGCTAACACTAGCGAGCTAACGGCTAATGGCTAACAGCTAACACTAGCGAGCTAACAGCTAACACTAGCGAGCTAACGGCTAACACTAGCGAGCTAACGGCTAACACTAGCGAGCTAATGGCTAACAGCTAACACTAGCGAGCTAACGGCTAACACTAGCGAGCTAATGGCTAAGGGCTAACGGCTAACACTAGCGAGCTAACGGCTAACACTAGCGAGCTAACGGCTAACACTAGCGAGCTAACGGCTAATGGCTAACAGCTAACACTAGCGAACTAACAGCTAACACTAGCGAACTAACAGCTAACACTAGCGAACTAACAGCTAACTCTAGCGAGCTAACGGCTAGTGTTAGCTCGCTAGTGTTAGCTGTTAGCTCGCTAGTGTTAGCTGTTAGCTCGCTAGTGTTAGCCGTTAGCTCGCTAGTGTTAGCTGTTAGCTCGCTAGTGTTAGCCGTTAGCTCGCTAGTGTTAGCTGTTAGCTCTCAGGTAGTAAAGCAGGTTAACGGGTGTACCTGTCAGGCAGCGGAGCAGCGAGTAGAGCTCTTTAGGTCTGATGGTAATCACCACGTGGACTGTGAGTGTCTACCAGAGGAAGTGGACTGTGAGTGTCTACCAGAGGAAGTGGACTGTGGGTGTGTCTACCAGAGGAAGTGGACTGTGAGTGTCTACCAGAGGAAGTGGACTGTGAGTGTCTACCAGAGGAAGTGGACTGTGAGTGTCTACCAGAGGAAGTGGACTGTGAGTGTCTACCAGAGGAAGTGGACTGTGGGTGTGTCTACCAGAGGAAGTGGACTGTGAGTGTCTACCAGAGGAAGTGGACTGTGAGTGTCTACCAGAGGAAGTGGACTGTGAGTGTCTACCAGAGGAAGTGGACTGTGAGTGTCTACCAGAGGAAGTGGACTGTGAGTGTCTACCAGAGGAAGTGGACTGTGAGTGTCTACCAGAGGAAGTGGACTGTGAGTGTCTCTACCAGAGGAAGTGGACTGTGAGTCTCTACCAGAGGAAGTGGACTGTGAGTGTCTACCAGAGGAAGTGGACTGTGAGTGTCTACCAGAGGAAGTGGACTGTGGGTGTCTCTACCAGAGGAAGTGGACTGTGAGTGTCTACCAGAGGAAGTGGACTGTGAGTCTCTACCAGAGGAAGTGGACTGTGAGTCTCTACCAGAGGAAGTGGACTGTGGGTGTCTCTACCAGAGGAAGTGGACTGTGGGTGTCTCTACCAGAGGAAGTGGACTGTGAGTCTCTACCAGAGGAAGTGGACTGTGGGTGTCTCTACCAGAGGAAGTGGACTGTGGGTCTCTACCAGAGGAAGTGGACTGTGAGTCTCTACCAGAGGAAGTGGACTGTGAGTCTCTACCAGAGGAAGTGGACTGTGGGTGTGTCTACCAGAGGAAGTGGACTGTGAGTGTCTACCAGAGGAAGTGGACTGTGAGTGTCTACCAGAGGAAGTGGACTGTGAGTGTCTACCAGAGGAAGTGGACTGTGGGTGTCTCTACCAGAGGAAGTGGACTGTGAGTGTCTACCAGAGGAAGTGGACTGTGAGTGTCTACCAGAGGAAGTGGACTGTGAGTGTCTACCAGAGGAAGTGGACTGTGAGTGTCTACCAGAGGAAGTGGACTGTGAGTGTCTACCAGAGGAAGTGGACTGTGAGTGTCTACCAGAGGAAGTGGACTGTGAGTGTCTACCAGAGGAAGTGGACTGTGAGTGTCTACCAGAGGAAGTGGACTGTGAGTGTCTACCAGAGGAAGTGGACTGTGAGTGTCTACCAGAGGAAGTGGACTGTGGGTGTCTCTACCAGAGGAAGTGGACTGTGGGTCTCTACCAGAGGAAGTGGACTGTGAGTCTCTACCAGAGGAAGTGGACTGTGAGTCTCTACCAGAGGAAGTGGACTGTGGGTGTCTCTACCAGAGGAAGTGGACTGTGAGTCTCTACCAGAGGAAGTGGACTGTGAGTGTCTACCAGAGGAAGTGGACTGTGAGAGTCTCTACCAGAGGAAGTGGACTGTGAGTCTCTACCAGAGGAAGTGGACTGTGAGTCTCTACCAGAGGAAGTGGACTGTGAGTCTCTACCAGAGGAAGTGGACTGTGAGTCTCTACCAGAGGAAGTGGACTGTGAGTCTCTACCAGAGGAAGTGGACTGTGAGTCTCTACCAGAGGAAGTGGACTGTGGGTGTCTCTACCAGAGGAAGTGGACTGTGGGTGTCTCTACCAGAGGAAGTGGACTGTGAGTCTCTACCAGAGGAAGTGGACTGTGAGTGTCTACCAGAGGAAGTGGACTGTGAGTGTCTACCAGAGGAAGTGGACTGTGAGTGTCTACCAGAGGAAGTGGACTGTGAGTGTCTCTACCAGAGGAAGTGGACTGTGAGTCTCTACCAGAGGAAGTGGACTGTGAGTGTCTACCAGAGGAAGTGGACTGTGAGTGTCTACCAGAGGAAGTGGACTGTGGGTGTCTCTACCAGAGGAAGTGGACTGTGAGTCTCTACCAGAGGAAGTGGACTGTGAGTGTCTACCAGAGGAAGTGGACTGTGAGTCTCTACCAGAGGAAGTGGACTGTGAGTCTCTACCAGAGGAAGTGGACTGTGAGAGTCTCTACCAGAGGAAGTGGACTGTGAGTGTCTACCAGAGGAAGTGGACTGTGAGTCTCTACCAGAGGAAGTGGACTGTGAGTGTCTACCAGAGGAAGTGGACTGTGAGTCTCTACCAGAGGAAGCGTCCTGATGGATGTTGATCTGTTGAACTGCTCAGTCACGTTGGTCATTATTACCTCCAGCTGGCTGAAGGAGTGTCTGCTCTCAGTAGAATCACAGAAACAGTCTAATTAGTCAAATAGAACTATGAAAATGAGTTTATCTTATTAATCATGTACAACACTGAGTGTTTGTTAGTTTCATGTTTAGCTTCATGTGAATAACTGAAGAACTTAAAGGAGATGTTGGCTGTTAACACTGAGGAAGGTATAACCCCAGAGGTATATACTTATATACATATCTATATACTAATATACATATCTATATACTTATATACATATCTATATACTAATATACATATCTATATACATATCTATATACTAATATACATATCTATATACTTATATACATATCTATATACTAATATACATATCTATATACTAATATACATATCTATATACTTATATACATATCTATATACTAATATACATATCTATATACTTATATACATATCTATATACTAATATACATATCTATATACTAATATACATATCTATATACTAATATACATATCTATATACATATCTATATACTAATATACATATCTATATACTTATATACATATCTATATACTAATATACATATCTATATACTAATATACATATCTATATACTAATATACATATCTATATACTTATATACATATCTATATACTAATATACATATCTATATACTAATATACATATCTATATACTTATATACATATCTATATACTAATATACATATCTATATACTAATATACATATCTATATACTTATATACATATCTATATACTTATATACATATCTATATACTTATATACACATATCTATATACTTGTGTGTGTATATATATATATATACTAATATACATATATAATATACATATCTACTTACCTGTATACATATCTATATACTTATCTATATACCTAGATTTGTATATAGGTATATGCATATCTATATACTTATCTATATACCTATATATGTATAAAGATTTGTATATAGGTATATGCATATCTATATACATATCTACATACCTGTATACTAATATACAATACAATAGTTAAATAGCTGCTGTCTGTGGTCCTGAATAAGGATGTTAATAGTTAACCGTTAACTGACGTTAAGAACCGATTAACGCTATCGATGGCTCGTCACTTAAAGGAGAGAAGCTGGTCCACCTGAAGAGAGTCTGAGCCGGCGTTACAGACACAGGAAGTTGGCTCTGGTCTTGAGCGGAGGAGTTGTAGCCTCGTAGTATTTATTCACCGGCAAATAAACTGTACACACACTGTCTGCTAGACCTACGTTCACAGCTAGAACGCCACCAACAACCTCACACTCACCACCGACGACACACACACGGTCTGTCGGAAACTCGCTAAAGTAACGCCGCGCTGACAGACCGGATGTGCGTGACTACGGGGAGCACGAAGCTACCAGCAGAGCTACAGCTGCTAACGTAGCACAAACACACACACTGTTTGTCGGCCAATCACTATCGTTAATCCGGGCAGACACACAGCTGACAACCTGCTAAACTAAACTAAATGTGCGGTGGAGACTTGTTACTGGCCTGCATGTCCTCGACACTACACGCAGCATCCAGCTGCTATGTTAACGCTCCCGGACGGTGAACTGGAGACTCAGTTGTCTGTTTTACTCATACACTGCAGCTGGAGCACAGCTGCATGAGACGCACTAATCTTGTCTGTTGGTGGTTAATAATCAGTTAACGAGGGTCGGTTATCGGTTAAATTTCTTTTTCAAAATAAGCATCCTTAAAACAGAACGTTTCATCCAGATGTGCGGCGTGCATTTCGCTGCACAATAGTTAACACGCTGCCAGCTGCTGTCTGGTCCTGAACTTCAAATAATCATTCAGATTGGCGTCCGTCATGTTGGTTATGTAGCCTGTAGTTACATAAACTGGCACGGAGCAGTCTACAGTTTATCCTGATTATTTAATCCAGAAGGGACACTGGGTGAAGCACAAAATTGTGCATTGATCGTGGTGGACGACACATCCAGTATACTGTTGCTCTGTTCTGTTATACTCGGCTCTGCCTGAATATCTGTCACCATTCGTGTCCTTCCTATAAAACTGTATATGTTGGGTCGGTTCTTGTTGGCTCAGATTAGCTTGTTACAAACTGCATCGTGGTTCTCCTGGAGGAGCTTTGTTCGTACCTGTTGAGAACCTGTTTCCGTTACTACTGATGAAGAATCTAACTTCACTTTTTTTCTCCACAGTCCGAGGTCTCGGCTGTCGGCCCGTGTCAGAAGATCTGAATTCAGCTGCTGGTCGTTCTTGGTTCCGAGGAGCCTTTCATCATGAAACCCACCCTGGTCTTCACCTTCACTGAAGAAACCAGCTCTGTCTGCACCGTCAGCTCTGTCTGCACCGTGGGATGAGGTAGTAGGTTGTATAGTTTTAGGGTCACACCCGCACTGGGAGATAACTATTCAACCTACTGTCTTTCTCAAAGTGCCAAACACACGTCTCGGTCACGTCCTCTTCGATCGGCGTTGAATTAAGATGTTTTCAGAGGAGCAGTTTTGTCCCAGTTGCTCTCACAGTGTGAGGTAGTAGATTGTATAGTTGTAGGGTAGTGATTTTTGCCCTGTTTAGGAGATAACTATACAATCTATTGCCTTCCCTGAGGAGTGGCGTTGCTTCAGTTTTATTTATATTAAATATGTTAATCTTCAGAGTAAGTATTACAAGTAAATGTGGGAGTATAAAGTACAGTATTTCCCTCTGAAATGTATTGGGAGTACAGAGAAGCATAAAATGGAAAAACAAAGTACCTTAAAATTGTACTTTCTGGCTCTGCTCAGCCACTCTGTGCTAATAACAGTGATAAAGGTGTAATTTGTCTCAGGAGCAACAGAAGTGACTGGAAGATGATAGAGATGTCAGTCAGGTTCAGTCTGTTCACGCCCTCCTGGAACAGGTGTTGAGGAGGTAACAGCAGGTTAAAGTCACCGAGGAGAGAAGTACACCTGGTTCTGTCAGCTTCCATTGATTGATTGATTGATTGATTGATTGATTGATTGATATTCACTTTTATTGACCTTATTATAAAGTCGAGAATGGAAGGTGTTCGTTGTTTAATGTCCTGAAAATAAATAAAAAAATTTGGTTTGGTGTAAATCCACTGGTTTTATTTTATTTTAGTTTTGAGTTTTTGATTTAATTTTAGTTTCAGTTTGTTTTCAGAGTTTAGTTTTAGTTTAGTTTCAGTTTTTCAGAAAGGTTTAGTTTTTTAACAGCCATATTAAGACAATTACAAAGACAGCCTTCTATCACCTGAAGAGTATAAGAAGAATTAGAGGACTGATGTCTCAGCAGGATTTGGAAAAACTAGTCCATGCATTTATCTTCAGCCGACTTGACTACTGTTACGGCGTCTTTACTGGTCTTCCTAAAGAAAGGATCAGACAGCTGCAGCTGATTCAGAACGCTGCTGCTAGAGTCCTCACTAAGACCAAGAAAGTGGATCACATCAGTCCAGTTCTGAGGTCTCTACACCGGCTCCCTGTCTCTCAGAGAACTGGTTTAAAAATACTGCTGCTGGTTTACAAAGCACTAAATGGTTTAGGGCCAAAATACATTTCTGATCTTCTGGTGTGTTCTGAACCATCCAGACCTCTCAGGTCATTTGGATCAGGTCTGCTTAGTGTCCCCAGAGTCACAACTAAACATGCAGAAGCGGTGTTCAGGTTTTATGCACCAAATATCTGGAACAAGCTCCCAGAAACCTGCAGGACCTTCAACTCTGAGTTCTTTTAAATCAAAGCTTCAAACGTTCCTGTTTGCTGCTGCCTTTTATTAAACCAGATAATGATCTTATCCTGCACTAGAGCTTTTACTCCTTTGTGTTTTATTCTATTTTAACTTCTATCCTAGCTTTTATTTTTGAATTGTTTTTATTTTCTAATATTTAATGTTTTTATAACTGTTTTAATTATGTCTTAATGTTCTTTTGCACTTTGTCTCAATGTTCTTGAATGTTTATGTAAAGCACTTTGAATTGCCCTGTTACTGAAATGTGCTATACAAATAAAGCTGCCTTGCCTTGCCTTAATCCATCAGTCAACTAATATGTTGTTTTGGTCTTCATTGATAAGATTTCTTTTGTCAATTAGTCAGTTTTTAATGATTTTTATTAATGCTGAATGACTTCTGAGAAACTCATGAGCACATCACAGATGTTAGTCGACTAAGAATTTCTTTGGTCGAGGACAGCCCTAATTCATCATTTCATATTCACTTGTATTGACTTTATGATAAAGTCAAGAATGGAAGGTGTTCCTTGTTGCTAAATATCCTGAAAATAAGTAAATAATTTAGTTAATTTGACTGTTCGGTGTAAATCCACTGGTGGACACTGGTGATTGCCTCCGTTGTGCCCACATCTTAAAATAAACGCTGTAGAAGTTCCCTCCTGGATGCCCTCAGGGTAGATAAGATGAGATCAGATCAGATGCTCCTTTATTAGTCCCTGAGTGGGGACATTTGCAGTGTTCAGCAGTAAAGGGGAATAGTGCAGAAACAAGAAGCATCAGTAAAAACAAAAATCAGGATACAACACAGTAAAAAAGCAAAACAAAAGTAGACAGACGTATAAAATATGAACAATTTAAATAGAAGGATATATAAAAATAGGAACAATATAAACAAGGGGAAAGGTAGGAAGGCTACATTTTGATAAGTCTGTACTTTTACTTAAGTAAAAATGTGAATGCAGTCATTATATGACATAATATATACAGTATGTATACCTTTTAATTCGTAGTATTGCTATTTTTTAAACGACAGCTGAAAACCTATTTATTTAATCTGGCTTGTAATTAACATCATTCTTGTTTGTTTTTACTAATTCTATCATTTTTATTTCACTTATATATTATATATATATTTATTATATATTATATTTTATTGTCTAATTTTATATATCTACTAACCCTTGTTTAAATGTATTGTTTTGTAAAGCACTTTGAGATGCTACATCTCTTGGATGAAGAGTGCTCTATAAATAAAGTTATTATTATTATTATTATTATAACTTAAGTAAATAATGTGAGTACTTCCACATCTTAAATATTTTCCATGTTTGATTTCTGTCAAACATTTGATCAATTTAAAGACTTTAAAACTGTTCAGTGTTAATTAGATGGTCCTGGGCCGTGCACTTCAGAACATGTAGTAACACAGTTGTGTCACTAGATGGCGTTAAAGTCCTTTAACTTAAAGTCTGTGAATCGTTTGGAGAAATAAAGGTCATAAAGATGAGATCTGACTAATAGCTGCTTTTACATGCAATATATTATTCCTGTTATTGATTCTAGATTTTTTTTTTCCTGCTTTCTAATATTTTTAATTTATGAAGTTTTTTATTCTAATTAACTGAACAGTTTTAAAGTCTTTAAGTTGATAAAATGTTTGGCAGAAATCAGATATATTAAAGATGTGGAAGAATCTTTGACATGTTGTGATTGGAGCATATTGTTTTATGCTAAATGCAGTACCTGTGAGGGTTTCTGGATCAATATCTGTCATTGATCTGTGTTGTTAATTGATTTACAATAATAAATATATACATGCTTTTACATAAAGCAGCATATTTGTCCACCCCCATGTTGATAAGAGGATTAAATAGTTGACTAATCTCCCTTTAAGGTTCATTTAGAACAGATAAAAAAATAAGATAAGATAGAACTTTATTAATCGTAAGGAAATTCTTGTGCCAGAGATTGCTCAAAATTACAGAACAAGTTCTATTTCTAGCACCAATGCCTGATAGAATAACAATAAAGTAAGATATATTTAGTAAAATTAATAAATAAGATAAGTAAAATAAAAAAGTATTAAAAAAAAGTAAGCTGAAAAACACAAAAGGAAGTAGTATTGCACACAATGGACAGCGATATTGATATTATTGTTGTTCTCAGTGTTTTCAGCTGTCCTTCCTGTAGAAGAAATGTGCAATTCATTTATATGTATATATATATATACATATAAATATATGTGTGTGTATATATATATATGTATATGTACATATACATATGTATGTATTTATGTATGTATATATATATGTATGTGTATATATGTATTTATATATGTTTATATATATATTGTATGTATATATAATATGTATATTATATATAATATGTATATATATATTATATGTATATACATATTATATGTTTATATATATATATATTATATATATATAATATACATATGTATTTAATATATAATATATTATATATATATATTATATAAACATATTAATTTACAGTTGAGACATTAATCTTTAATTAGATAGAATTAGATTAGAATAATCATATATTATTATAACATATAATATAATAATATATAACATAAATTATTGAGAGAGAAATAAACTGTGCAAACCGACCCTGGTCTCCCCTACCTCAAAATTGCACCTGAATGCACCACATGACGTGTAGCCTGTCAGTTAATTGGTCTCATCTCATGACATGTGACCTGATGAAGACCCGATGATGAAGATGTGATCAAGATCTGATGAAGATGATGATGAAGACCTGATGAAGATGATGATGAAGACCCGATGATGAAGATGTGATCAAGATCTGATGAAGGTCTGATGAAGATGATGATGAAGACCTGATCGAGATCTGATGAAGATGATGATGAAGACCTGATGAAGATGATGATGAAGATCTGATGAAGACTTGATGAAGATCTGATGGAGATCTGATGAAGACTTGATGAAGATCTGATGGAGATCTGATGAAGATCTGATGAAGATGATGATGAAGACCTGATGAAGATGATGATGAAGACCTGATGAAGATCTGATGGAGATGATGATGAAGACCTGATGAAGATCTGATCAAGATCTGATGAAGACCTGATGAAGATCTGATGAAGATGATGATGGAGACCCGATGAAGATCTGATGAAGATGTGATGAAGATGAGGCGTTCAGGGACCTCAGGGAGTTGGTGGGAGGGGCGTTCAGTGTCGGAGAGAAATAAAAAGTGTCGGTAGTCGGTTTGTCTGTCAGACCTGCAGAGAGCGCGGATGGTGATCCAGGACACGAGCTGAACACTAGAACTGGATCCTGGTCTCAGCTGGACCCTGCTGGACCCTGCAGGACCCTGCTGGAGCCTGCAGGTCTGTGAGGGACCAGGTGAGCTGAGTGTTTTACCTGTACAGCTGCTCAGAGAGGCAGATCCCTCAGCAGCAGGAACACGCCCTGATATCCAGCAGAAGAAGGTGGACTGAGTGTGATCCGGATCAGACACCTGAGAACCAGCAGTCCTGATGCTCCACCTCAGACCTGCACCGCCGGACTCCCTTCACCAGATGAAACCAGGACGAGTTCACATCCAGTTTGTCCCTGAGGACTTTTCTTCCCCTGGACAGCCCGAGGACAGCCCGCAGCTGGGTGTCGGTGCAGCAGAGTGTTGATCCAGATCCAGCTGCTGGTCTGCTGGTCTGCTGAGCACCATGAGCAGGAAGACAAGGCGCTGGATCTGCCACCTCCTCCTCTGCCTGGGAGTCCTGTACCTGCAGATAGGGTGAGTTACTGGGATCTCCTGCAGGTTAAATCATTCTAAATATCAGATCAGTGTCTATAACGTCCCCAGAAAGGTCTGCACTATAACCCACCTGCAGAGCTCCATCGGAACAACCTGTCGTCTCTGAGTTATTGGGATGTTCTGAAGGTTGGCTGTGCATTTTCACACAATTCCGATTTTAAATGTTGGTCATTTTTTATTGATTTTAAGAAAAAAATATTTTGTTATAATGCAGAGCTGAGAAACCAAAGTGAGGTGTGGGTCCTTTATTACGGCTGTGCTTCCCTTGCAAACCTTTATTTTTAATTTTTTATTACATTCATTTTTGGGGGAGATGTAGGAATGTCATCAGATAGGTTTCTCTGCTTTTACACACAATTAATGTTGCTGATTTTAAGAAAATTTCATATTCAGTTATTAACATGTGTGTTATAAGACAGATCAGTGTCTATTATGTCACCAGAAGAAAGGTCTGTACTATAAATCACCTGCAGAGCTACATAGAAAAAATGCCACATTTGAACCTGTCTCCTTGGAGAGTATTGTTTCTGAGTTATTGGGATGTCCCTCATGTTGGCTGTGCATTTCCACAGAATTAAGATTTTAAATGTTGCTGATTTTATGAAAATTCGAGATTTTGATAATGTTTTCCACCTCTGACCGACTCTTCAGAGCTGTAGAGAAATGAGGGGCCCCAAAAAGTGAGGTGTAGGGTCCTTTATTATAGCTGTGCTTTGCTTGCAACTGGGGTATATCATTTTTTTTTTTTTACATTAATTTTAGAGGAGGTGTAGGAATGTCATCAGACTACATTCAGTTATTTATATGTGTGATATAAGTCAGAGCAGTGTCTATAATGTTCCCAGAAAGGTCTGTACTAGAACACATGCAGAACTCCATAGGAACAATTCCACATTTGAACCTGTCGCCTTGGAGAGTATTGTATCTGAATATAGGTTGAGTTATTGGGATCTCCCACACAGGCACAATTAAGATTTTAAGTGCAGGAAACATGTCGCTGCTTTTAAGAAACTTAGAGATATTAATAATGTTTTCAACCTATGACTGACTCTTCAGAGCTGTAGAGAAATGAGGGGCCCCCTCAGGTGTAGGGTCCTTTATTATGGCTGTGCTTTGCTTGCAAGTCTTTATTTTTTATTACATTCATTTTGGAGGAGCTGTAGCGATGTCATCAGACCAGTTGCTGTGTGATATAAGTCAGAACAGTGTCTATAACATCCCCAGAAAGGTCTGCACTATAAATCACCTGCAGAACTCCATAGGACAAATGCCACATTTTAACCCGTCGCCTCCTTCGCCTTCAGGGGTCTGGCGTCGGTGGTTGCGCTGGGAGCGAGCATCATCTGTAATAAAATCCCCGGCTTGGCGCCCCGTCAGAGGACTATCTGTCAGAGCCGACCCGACGCCATCATAGTGATCGGAGAGGGCGTCCAGATGGGGATCAACGAGTGCCAGTTCCAGTTCAGACACGGACGCTGGAACTGCTCGGCGCTGGCGGAGAGGACCGTGTTCGGGAAAGAGCTCAAAGTGGGTACGTTGCACTTTGATTTCATCTCAACCAGCATGTGCAAGAGGGGAGAAACTAGACTTTTACATAATTACTTTTAATTGGATATATTTGTGCAAACCCAGAGTTTTTATGTCATATTGAAGTAGCGTTATTTCCCCACAATATTCTGTGGGGTTCTGTTAAGTAATGCTTATGTGTCGTGCTCTGTATGCAGACTGATATGTTGTCTGAGCTGTTTGCACTGTCGTCTAGGAAGTCATAAAAAAAAGCTTTGAAAATTGCTGTAATTTCTTGAGAAATAGTCCAAAAGGGGCATTCCTCTGAGGTACTCGACCTCTGACCTCTGGAGTCTGAAGCTCAGACTCGGTGCATCTGCTCTCGGTGGGAAAATGAAACCACAGATTTTTATCCTGTGTGTGGAACAAGGCTCGAGGCGATGCTTGCTCCTAAAGACAGAACGACTGCGGAAATAAGTCGAGAGCATCATGTTGATTAACACTGTCTTGTCCTTTCTTAGTTCACCCTGTCTCCTATCTCCACAGCTTGGGTGTCATTTTTCACTTCAAGTTAGGGCTACTATGGTTATTCATATATATATAAAATGGTGAAATATGTCGATCAGTGTTTCCCAAATTCACAAGATGACGTCCTCTGATGTCTCGTTTTTTTGTCCACAACTCAAAGATATTCAGTTTTCCTGAATCTGTAAACGTCACACACTCTGAAGAAGAAGGCTTCGTGAAAAACGTGTAAGCGTTTGTCTGTTGTGATGTGAGCCAATTCAACAAGTCAAATGTTAGTATGTTGTCCTCCTTGATGTGCCACCCGGTCACATTTTTATGCTTATTTGGCCTTCGGGTCTGGCACTCCACGGCCAATCCCACTGTTGAAGTGCAACCTCCTTTACCAAAACATATTCAGTTTACTGTCACAGAGGAGGAAAGAAACCAGAACATATTCACATTTAAAGCATCAGGAGGTGAGATCGGAGCAAATGTGATTTAAAAAACGTATTTTTATAAAACGGTGACAGGAGTACATGAAACAGGTAACCTGAAAAAAATCATGTTCCTCTGTGTCCTCCGGTGTCCTCCGTGTCCTCCCGTGTCCTCCGGTGTCCTCCGTGTCCTCCCGTGTCCTCCGGTGTCCTCCGGTGTCCTCCCGTGTCCTCCGGTGTTCTAACGGCATCTGTAAGATAGTCAAAGTCTCCCGTAACGGGCTAGATGTTCTAAAGCCTGAAAACAGAGCCATGAGGAGCAGAAGTCTAGTTTTCTCTCAGAACACTTGAATTACAATATGCTGAAAGGTTATTATGGGATGTCTGCCCAATGATGCCAGAAATATACTGACTACTGAAGCTTTATGAACCAATCAGAGAATTTAGACTTTATTTTCCTTGATAAAATCAGTCAAACCGATTAACCAATTATCAAAATAGTTGATGATTAATTTACTAGTTGACAACTAATCGATTAATCATTTCAGCTCTACTTCAGGTGTCATTAAGGATCATATATAGCTCACATCTGGTTTGATACTTTCGCTGATTATACACGACAGCCTTGTGTTACATGATGTCTGAAATGGTTAATAATAATGAATGGTTAATATTAGCTGAAACAGATGATGGATGGATGACTCTTCTAAACTGGTCTGATTAACTGTGATGCTCTCAGTTAAACCCTGATGTGTGAATGAGCCTTTACGCTGTTGGTCAGTTTAAACAGTAATGAGTCATTAAGTGACCTCTGATTGTTATTAGAGCTGCACAATTAATCCAAATTTTATCGAACTCGCAATACGGCCAACTGAACTTTTCAAATCGCAGGATGAGGAGGAAATCAGAGTATTTGTTAAAGGTGAAATGTGTAAAAATAGCATTTTAAATTAGATATTGTGGAGCTGCAGAGACGTCCTGGTCTACACATCATATTCTACAGGCTTAAGAGAACATCTTTGTTTTGGTACAGATCACCACAAAATCATCATTTGAATGTTTTTCAGAGAAAATAAGAATAATGATGTTGTGGACAAAACAAGACATTTGTGGACGTCATCTTTGGCTTTAGGAAACACCGATCGACATTTTATTGACCAAACAACTAGGAATGTCAAAGTTAACGTGATAACGTATTAATGCAAATTTGTTTTAACGCCACTAATTTCTTTAATGCAACTTGCGATCTTAATTAACCAGCCCGGCCACTATTCGATCTTTACAGAGGTTGTAGCAGCTCAGTTTTAAATCTAGAGTAAAGATCCTGGTATCATAGTAAACTACAAAACCTGATGAATCCATCGGTACCAACCATGTCAGACTAGCTGGTCATGAAGGAGGTTAAATAACGCTCAGAACTTGCGCAAAATTGTGGCAAGGAAAAACTTGTGTGTCCATGTTCAAAGGGGTCCCTTGACCTCTGACCTCCAGATGTGTGAATGTAAATGGGTTCTATGGGTACCCACGAGTCTCCCCTTTACAGACATGCCCACTTTATGATCATCACATGCAGTTTGGGGCAAGTCATAGTCAAGTCAGCACACTGACACACTGACAGCTGTTGTTGCCTGTTGGGCTGCAGTTTGCCATGTTCTGATTGGAGCATATTGTTTTATGCTAAATGCAGTACCTGTGAGGGTTTCTGGATCAATATCTGTCATTGATTAGTGTTGTTAATTGATTTACAATAATAAATATATACATACATTTACATAAAGCAGCATATTTGTCCACTCCCATGTTGTTAAGAGGATTAAATACTGGACTAATCTCCCTTTAGGGTTCAGGTGTTGGTAAACAACTAATCGATTAATCAAGAAAATAATCGACAATGAAAATAATCATCATTTGCAGCTCTAATTGAATCCATTTCCTCCACCTTCTCCGCTCTGTAACGTGCAGACCTACCTGCTCTTTCTCTCCTCTCAGCTGAACCACCGTCATGTATGTTCATAAAATACTTTCCCCCCCTAAAAGCTTCAAGTTGAGACAAGTCCTCTCCTCCAGGTTGACAGATTGTCCTCCAGGTCCTGCAGCTTTGACAGGAGATGTTTTTATGGAGAATGATTTTGCTTCAGGAAACACTTTTCTTCAGATTTAAACTAAACTGCACAATCTAAGTTTTTACCCAGATTTAGATGAGAATCAGGAGCTGCAGCTCCACAGTCTGTCTGATCCATTGTTTAGTGTCAGCAGACTGGAACACTGATAACTGACAGGATACATAAATCTGGGCTTGCTGCTGGCAGTGATGCAGCGATGTACAGTATTCTGGCATTAGGATCAAGTATCCCCCCCCCTGGTTCTGGCTGCTTGTTTACTGGCTGTAAAGGCAGATCAGAGAGTTTAATATCTCAGGTTTACTCATTTGATCCTTCTGTGTTTGATGTCTGATTTACACTTTGAGATTTTACTTTTAATGAAAAGTGAATGTGAGCGTGACGGCACGGAGCACAAAGAGGCGAATGAATGACATACTGACTAGTACCCTAAAGGGAGATTAGTCCAGTATTTAATCCTCTTATCAACATGGGGGTGGACAAATATGCTGCTTTATGTAAATGTATGTATATATTTATTATTGTAAATCAATTAACAACACAAATCAATGACAGATATTGATCCAGAAACCCTCACAGGTACTGCATTTAGCATAAAACAATATGCTCCAATCAGAACATGGCAAACTGCAGCCCAACAGACAACAACAGCTGTCAGTGTGTCAGTGTGCTGACTTGACTATGACTTGCCCCAAACTGCATGTGATTATCATAAAGTGGGCATGTCTGTAAAGGGGAGACTCGTGGGTACCCATAGAACCCATTTACATTCACTGATCTGGAGGTCAGAGGTCAAGGGACCCCTTTGAAGATGGCCATGCAGGTTTTTCCTCTCCAACATTTAGTGTCAGTTTGGAGCGTTATTTAACCTCCTTCATGACCAGCTAGTCTGACCTGGTTGGTACCGATGGGTTCATTAGGTTTTATAGTTTACTATGATACCAGGATCTTCACTCCAGATTTAAAATTGAGCTGCTACAACCTAAGAATTGCAAGTTTTGTAAAAGGGACTGTATGTAAGTTTTTAGCTGTATATCCGTGGAGTCTGAGTCGTGGTTGAGGTTGGTCGTTTGTTGGTGTTAGCGGACTGCATTTCTAACCAAACGTTAGCTACGGTAGCACACTGTTAACCCTGTAAGACGAGCTGAAATTAAAGGTAACGAGTTATTATGGCGTTAACTTTGACAGCCCTAGTACTTATCTTAAACTCAACCAGGATGTTTTTCCTAAACCTAACTGAAGACGTTACCGTAGTTTTGTAGCGTGGCGTACAGAGGACATGCGAAAAGCCTAAAATGCGTCCTCATGACATGCAGTGTTGTTATATCGTCTCATTTATTCAAGTTCAAGTTTGTTTATTTGTCAACAGTTACAGCTGGCGGTCGTTGGTGATGAAAACCTTTCTGTCTCCGGTTCAACAATGCACATTAAAAATGTTTATATAAAGAAGTAAAAGCAAAATGAGAATCAAAGATGATGAAATAGTGAAAGTTAAAATGGCAGTATTCCAAATGGATAAACTGAATGTAAACAGGATGTAGTATGTATATACATGATGAGAAGTAATATATATATATACATATATATATATATATATATATCTATATAAAGAGTAAGTATACGTCTTTCCATGAGATCAGGTTGACACGACAGTCAAAGAATCACGTCCACTAGTTCCAGCAAAACTCGACAGCTGCTCATAAATAATTTGAACTGCGTCTAAAAACCAGTTTGTGTGGTGGTTTAATTGTTTTAATTAAAGAGTATGACATTATTGGATTATTTGCAATTTCTGGTAATTTCTGGAAGCTTTTCTTTCTCATGAGCTCCGACAGGAAATATCTCCGTTTCAATTAAAGAGAAGAAGAAGTTGACCTGAAGCTCTCAGATTTATGGAGTGGAAATCCTCCATGTAGGGAGGCGCTGCATGCCTCTCAGACGCTCCTCGCAGGGCGGATCTCAGCGTGACGGCGGTTCGGACGAACGCCAAAGAATGATGCCTGAACTTTTAATGTTTTATCTCCCCAAAAAAAAATCCTCTTTATCGATCAGCAGATTGAGATTATTAAACGATGCTCTAATATTCACAGACTAGTTCTAATCCTGCAGGTTGTTTGATCATAACTCATCATAAACACAATGAGACCGTCTCCTGTTTCAGTCCAAACCGCTCCGTTATATATTTCCTGTGAGATCCAGATCCATCCTCCCGTATCAGTTCCCAGAGATCTTGATTAAGGAACTGGACTTGGCTCTGCTGGTGTATTTTATGATTAGGTTTGAGGCAGCTATGCCCGGTATGTAAGGAGTCTTGACAGTGCACTGAAATAGTGAATCCTGTTGTCTGTGATTAAAATATTTTCCCTTCCATCGCAGGCAGTAAGGAGGCCGCGTTCACCTACGCCATCATCGCCGCCGGGGTGGCCCACGCCGTCACGGCGGCCTGCACCCAGGGGAGCCTGAGCGGCTGCGGCTGCGACAAGGAGAAACAGGGTTTCTACAACCAGGAGGAGGGCTGGAAGTGGGGCGGCTGCTCTGCAGACATCCACTACGGCCTCGGCTTCTCTAAAGTGTTTGTGGACGCGCGGGAGATCAAGCAGAACGCCAAGACGCTCATGAATCTACACAACAACGAAGTGGGACGCAAGGTACGTTCTTCTGTAGTCTAAGTTCATAAACTATCCCGTTAAGACGTACGCACTGGGTGACAAAATATAAAGCATGTGTGAATAATGCCGAATTCACACCAGAGCAGCGGCAAAGTGCGGCCTGCGGCGAGCTGCTGTGCAATGTCTATGAAAAGCTGCGGCGGCTTCTTGCGAGCTCATCTCCATGCTCTATTATGGCTCATAAGTGGGCATGTCTGTAAAGGGGAGACTCGTGGGTACCCATAGAACCCATTTACATTCACTGATCTGGAGGTCAGAGGTCAAGGGAACACTTTGAAAATGGACATGACAGTTTTTCCTAGCTAAAATGTAGTGTAAGTTTGGAGCGTTATTTAACCTCCTTCAGGACCAGCTGGTCTGACATGGTTGGTACCGATGGATTCATCAGGTTTTATAGTTTACTATATCTGTGACTTTATTTTCCCTCATGTACACCTGTAAGCAGTGAGCAATTTAAAAAAAAAGCATGATGCACAAAGAAAGTCCAGAGAGAGCACAGCTGTTACAGAGGTGCTCCCAAAATATCTAATAATAAACATGCAAGCTGCATTTTGATAATATGCAAGAAGAGAGTCAGGGAATATCTGATCCAACTGTTTTCTATATTCTATATTTGATATTCTTTACGGTTGCAGCCCGGGTCTAGAGGAAGGGGTGCACCATGCGGTCCCAGGTGTACCCTTCCCTTCCATCCGAGGCTTGGACATGGCGTCAGTCTGTCACAGGGTTTTATACTCTGGACGCTCCAATGAGGACAAAGTGTGGTCAGATCCTGCTGCTGAACACAGATAATGTGGAGTCCAGGCGTAAGTGAGGTGAACCCAGGACCAGGACCACATGAGAGTGCATTAGCCAGACTCTGATGTAGTTTACCGGTGGACGGACGTCGGGAGCCAAATGACCGATCAATAGAAACTGCAGCACTAAATGACCCATAAGAAAGATTAGAGAAGCTCCAGCAGGCACACCAGAGATCAGTGGAAGAACACCGTCCTGATCCTCGATAACCCAAAGTGGTAGTCTGTAAGAGAGTCCGATGTATGTGTACGGTAAATATGAAGCTACAGCCGGTCAGCTTAGCTTAGCATAAAGACTGGAAACGGGGGGAAACAGCTAGCCTGGCTCTGGTTGGACAGAACTAGACATGTGAAGACGATAACTTTGGCTCCGGTAAACTATGATGACCACTCTCAACGATCTGCGTACATTTTAACAATTAAATAGTTAATTTGAATCAAGACTCATTCATCAATACAATTAGTAGTTGCAGCCGTATGCTGGCTGAGAAATGCAGTCAAAATACACTCACTGGCCACTTTATTAGGTACACCTTGCTAGTACCGGGTGGTCTTCATCTGCTTCAAGGTTGGACGTGTTGTGCGTTCAGAGATGGTATTCTGCATACCTTGGTTGTAACGAGTGGTTATTTGAGTTACTGTTGCCTTTCTATCATCTCCAACCACTCTGCCCATTCTCCTCTGACCTCTGACATCAACAAGGCATTTCCGTCCACACAACCCCCGCTCACTGGATCTGTTCTCTTGTTGGGACCATTCTCTGTAAACCCTAGAGATGGTTGTGCGTGTAAATCCCAGCAGATCAGCAGTTTAATACTCAGACCAGCCCGTCTGGCACCAACAACCATGCCACGTTCAAAGTCACTTAAATCCCCTTTCTTCCCCATTCTGATGCTCGGTTTGGACTTCAGCAAGTCGTCTTCACCACGTCTAGATGACGTAATGCATTGAGCTGCTGCCATGTGATTGGCGGATTAGCTATTTGTGTTAACAAGCAATTGAACAGGTGTGCCTAATAAAGTGACCGGTGAGTGTATATCTAACAACCAAATCCTAATTGTTCTCCATCTTGTCTCATTATCTGTTAAAAAGCAGGTCCATCTGTTTTTTTTTCAAATAGAAATGCCTACTCAGCCAAAAAACAGTTCCGTAGGTTACCTTAGTAAGCTAATCAATAAGATAAGAGAGAGGTAGAATTACTGTATTTTGTGAATGGAGTCTGGTCTGGTGGCTTTGTAGGGAGAAATATAACGGCTTCAGTTCACCCGTAAAGGACTGTCTGATGGCGAGGTAAAGGACTGTCTGATGGCGAGGTAAAGGACTGTCTGACGGTGAGGTAAAGGGCTGTCTGATGGCGAGGTAAAGGGCTGTCTGATGGCGAGGTAAAGGGCTGTCTGATGGCGAGGTAAAGGGCTGTCTGATGGCGAGGTAAAGGGCTGTCTGATGGCGAGGTAAAGGGCTGTCTGATGGCGAGGTAAAGGGCTGTCTGATGGCGAGGTAAAGAGCTGTCTGATGGCGAGGTAAAGGACTGTCTGATGGCGAGGTAAAGGGCTGTCTGATGGCGAGGTAAAGGACTGTCTGATGGCGTGGTAAAGCGGCTGTGGACGGGAGCAGCACAAAAACGGATTTTAGACACATAAAATCAGAATCAGTTCAAATTCACACTATATTTAGAATATTTCACTGTGTATATATCGCTGTCTTCAAAGCCACCAGACTCCGTTCACAAAAACAGTAATTTAACCTCTCAGAACATGAGAGTTGCTGGTCTACCGCTGCATCCATCCGTTAGTTTGTTCATGTTATTGTGTGACTTTCAGATCCAAACTAACGTGACGTCCACAGCAGGACATCGCTTAACCTCTGTGCCGGTACTCCTGTCTGCTTCTCCTGACTGGGAACACGCCGACCGCCATCTAATGTGACGTTAATACACCGACTATAAGAATGTATTTATACTGTACATGTAGCAGCTACATCATTCAGAAACCTACGTCAGGTCACCGTGTGGGGAAAAGGTTTTAGAAGGACTTGAAGTGAAAATAACATTTTGATGCTAAAACATACTTTGACCAGAATGTGAGTTTGGATTTGAATACATGAGGAACACATCTGGGAAGATACAGGATGATATAAAAACCTGAAAACCAAATCATGGACCAGCCCTTTAATTTCTATTTCATTGCATAGATGAGAGTGTATGAATCAACCCTATTATGGTTATAGAATATAATGTATATGCTGATGATGAAGCTGTGATTTTGATGCTGTAATAATAGAATTATCAGCAGCTGCAATGCTCCAGATGTTTTCTGAAATAGCTTCTGCTGTTTCTATTTGGGGAAGTTCCTCAATATGTACTACATCTTATTAGAGGAATATACATGGAAACATGTATTTGGAGGACAGTGCATGTAAAAGTTGAAACCTTGGGAGGTTAAATTAGTTCAGAGAGATTTCATGTCGGTGCTGCAGCGACAGGTTGTTGAGTCCCGTTGGGAGGAGGAGGCTTCATATTTGAGGTCTGGCATCAGTCAGAGTGTGATACAGTGTGTGAATCTCACTAAACTGATATAATTACTGTAGTTTAATTGGAGACGAGTGTTAGTGTGTGTTATGAGAAGAATAAACAGACAGAATAAATAGTGTAAAAGGCGGCTTACAGGGGTTCAGTTAGACAAACAACGGCAGCTCGGTCGGCGTTTCACTTCACTGAACTCGGTGGATTAAATGTCTGTCGGGTCTCGGGGGGGCACGGCCACGCTAAGCTCGCTGCATCCAGGGCTTTTTCACAATTACCCCCCGAGACTCCAGAGAGTCTGAGGCCACATCAGACTGGAACAATTAAAAAGCAGGGTGAGGCTTCTCTGATGCCACGAGGCTCACAGAGAGAATGCCCAAACACACACCGAACAGTTCCTCTCTAACCCTGAAAAGACCTTTAACCGCCGCCAGTCTGCCCGCTGTAAACTCCTTCAGTCTTCAGTCGACACAAGAACTCGTAAATTAATCCAGTTTCTGTCTGAATTCATCACCACAATCCTACAGATTCATTTTATTCTAACTGCTCGAACCACCGACTTCTCAATACGGAGAGAGGTTTGCTGTTTTCTGTTGCTGTTGTCTGTAGTAACTCAGTCCGTCAAGATTCTGTAGATCGGTGAAGTGAACCCAGATTTTTCTGTAGAAGCTTGGAGGGACAAAAGATGCATCAATCTCTGAGGTGTTTGTGGAAATTATTGTTATATTAAAAATCATCATGTTTACTTATTTTTTTTTATGACTTAAAGTTGATTGAATTTCAAGTTTTTCAACAACACAAAAACAACATCATAGAAAACCCAACAACACAAGACAGAGAAAAATAAATAAATAAATAGATAAATAAATAAAATAGGTGAGGATTGGCCAATACTAAAATAAATAATAATAATAATAATAAATTAAAATAATAATAGTAATAATAATAAATAAATAAAAATAATAATCGTAATAATAATAACTAAATTAATAAAATAAATAAATAAATAAACTCTACTCAATAATAACTAAAAGTAAATAAATGAAAATAATAATAGTAATAATAATAAATAAATGAATAAATAAATGCTAAACTCTACTTAATAATAATAATAAATGAAAATAATAAATTAATTAATTAATTAATTAATTAATTGTTGCAACCGATCCAACGATGTTTAACATGTCGTCCGTATTGACAAAAAAGTAGCCCGGCCTTTAATTGAGACCTGCGTTTATTTATAAAAAAAATACTTATAATACCTCTAATTAGGGCTTTTAATTGAAGTTTTACGCTATTTAAACATTTTATTTCAGAAAACTTGTAATACAAAAAAACAATTGTCTTAATGTCAGTAATCAACTGGGGAAGTTTCCTGGTGATATCTATGTTAGTTATTTTATACCTTATTTACCTGTAGAGTCTTCAAAATGTATGAAACAATCCATATCTTTAAAATGAGTTTTCTCTTCAGACTCTGAGCCATAAATCTCCACTTCAGCAGCTCTTACATCCACCAAACTCTCCAGTTTCATTCCTCTCTATATGCTGAAGGTTTCTACAGAGTTCATATATCATTCAGAGCCTGATTTATACAACATTTCATTTCTGATTTATGGAGTGATGAAAAGAAATCCCCTCAGTAAAAACCTTTCACTCTAATACGTCAACCTGTTTTTATCCAATGTTCACATCTCTGTTCCAGAAATGTATGTAAGTTAGCACATATTTAATAAGATAATGCTTCATTTGCATATGTAAACATAACATTTCAGAAAACTTGTAATACAACAAAATAACTGTCTTAATGTCGGTAATCAACTGGGGAAGTTTCATGGAGACATTTACGAGTTAAAATGTTTTATTCACCTGTAGCGTCTCATTAGCTTCCCCTTTCAGAGGTTTTGAAAGATGTTTATGATTCATAACGTTGACTGTGAGGAGACTATGAGGAGAGCGTTTCAGTGTGTTCTGTCTGGTGGAGGAACGGCTCCTCCATAGCTACCGGCCACAGGGCGACATACTGTAGCAGCTCAGGAATGCTTACATTCATCTGGAATGCTAGAAAACGTCTGTCTCAACCTGTTGAACTATTCATGCAAAATGTCAGACGGAGTATTTCTGTGAACTCTCTGGATGTTTCTCACCGGCTCGTTACGGGAAGACGGCAACAAACAAACTGGAAGAAAAAAGGTTCTAATGTTAGAACATCACTCACAGCAGTGTGTAACGTTTAGATCAGTTAGACAAGTTAGACCAGCGGTCAGCAACCTGCGGCTCTTCAGCTCCTCTCCAGTGGCTCCATGGGGAGTTTTAAAAAGGGAAATGAATAACTGTTTTTATTTATTTATTATTTATCATTGTTGTAGGTCTATGGTACGACGGTACGACGGAGTATTAGGGCCACATTCAGGAAAAAAAATAAATCTGAGATTTTGAGAATAAAGTCAGAAGTTTACGAAAAAAAAGTTGTAATATTATAAAGTAGTAATTTTGCGTGTATTTTTTTTTTTCTCGTAAAGTTACGACTTTATTCTCGTAATGTTACGACTTTATTCTCGTAATGTTAAGACTTTATTCTCGTAATGTTACGACTTTATTCTCGTAAAGTTACGACTTTATTCTCGTAATGTTATGACTTTATTCTCGTAAAGTTACGACTTTATTCTCGTAAAGTTACGACTTTATTCTCGTAAAGTTACGACTTTATTCTCGTAATGTTATGACTTTATTCTCGTAAAGTTACGACTTTATTCTCGTAATGTTATGACTTTATTCTCGTAATGTTACGACTTTATTCTCGTAAAGTTACGACTTTATTCTCGTAATGTTACGACTTTATTCTCGTAATGTTACGACTTTATTCTCGTAATGTTAAGACTTTATTCTCGTAATGTTACGACTTTATTCTCGTAAAGTTACGACTTTATTCTCGTAAAGTTACGACTTTATTCTCGTAAAGTTACGACTTTATTCTCGTAATGTTACGACTTTATTCTCGTAATGTTACGACTTTATTCTCGTAAAGTTACGACTTTATTCTCGTAATGTTACGACTTTATTCTCGTAATGTTATGACTTTATTCTCGTAAAGTTACGACTTTATTCTCGTAATGTTACGACTTTATTCTCGTAATGTTACGACTTTATTCTCGTAATGTTACGACTTTATTCTCGTAAAGTTACGACTTTATTCTCGTAATGTTACGACTTTTTTCTCGTTATACTAATAATAATTTGTGATTAATCTCGATTAACTATGGACGATCATGTGATTAATCAATTGATCAACTTCCCCTCTGTGTTGCAGGTGCTGGAGAAGGGCATGCGTCTGGAGTGTAAGTGTCACGGCGTGTCGGGATCCTGCACCACCAAGACGTGCTGGACGACGCTCCCCAAGTTCCGCCAGCTGGGCTACCTCCTCAAGGACCGGTACAACCAGGCCGTGCACGTGGAGCCGGTGCGAGCCAGCCGCAACAAGCGCCCCACCTTCCTGAAGATCAAGAAACCGCACTCCTACCGCAAGCCCATGGACACGGAGCTGGTCTACATCGAGAGGTCGCCCAACTACTGCGAGGCCGACCTGCTGACCGGCAGCATGGGGACGCAGGGTCGCCTGTGCAACAAGACGGTTCTGCAGCCCAACAGCTGCGACCTGATGTGCTGCGGTCGAGGATACAACACGCACCAGTACTCGCGCGTCTGGCAGTGCAACTGCAAGTTCCTGTGGTGCTGCTACGTGAAGTGCAACACCTGCAGCGAGAGGACAGAGGTGTATACGTGTAAATAGAGATATTTATTGGACGTGTGTTTGGACCGTTCTGATACGGAGCGACCGCCTCGCCGTCTCGGCATTACAACGATCACGTGTTGATTATACTGATGCCAATGGACATCTGCCACGACACTGGACTCAGAAACTCCTCTTTTTTATTTTAATTTTCATTTGAACGCCATTTCCTGCCCCAGGCTTGACTTCTCTGCAGGACGTACTGGTCTGTGTTTTTTCTAGACTAATTATTTATTAAATGAGAAAACTACTGAAAACTCACTGTTGACTACATCCGGTAGGGTTTTAATTTAGATGCCTTCAAGTGCACTTAAAGGGACTCTATGGAAGAATCAGAAATAGCTTGTTAACAGCGACACCTGGTGGCCGTTAAGTCAACGACAGTCAGCGTTCTGTTGCTTTTGCTCGCGCTACGTAGACGCCAGCGAGCGAGCATCGGTCAAAACCTTCCTGGACATGAAAAAGTTTGAAAAATCTCAAAAATCTGTGTGCTGGATTTTTCTAAATTCCATTTATGTCCATTGCTCATTTTACGCTCCTCTGGGAAGCAGCCCGGCTAAAAAGTTAAATAAATAAGTAAATAAATAGTTAAAGGGACTCTATGTAAGAATCAGAAATGTCTTGTAAACGGCGACCCCTATCGCCGTTAAGTCAACGAAAGTAAATGGCGGAAGCGTAGCTGTGCTGTTGGGCGCTCACTTCCTATCAATACACGTTCTTTAGCTGAAGAGAGTAAAGGTACTCGCGAGCGCACATGACGTCACATCCGTTGGATTTTTCCTGAATAAACACCCTGGGTTCTTCCCATTGAATCTCCAGGCTGATTGAGGAAACCCAGAAAGTCGCAGAAGGTCTCATTCTTTAGGTTATATTATAAGAGATGTGTAAAACTTCCATACAGTCCTTTTAAAAGCATTTTTTTTTTACGAGACAGCCTACACACTGGATCTGGAAACTGAACTGACACATTCAGGAGCAGCTGAGCAGGAGAACATTAAACTACTGACCCTGAGCTCGGTCCGATCGGATTGTTTTCTACTTGTTTCTGCCCCCCCACAGTTTGCTGCTAGTTGTCTGGAGAGTTTGTGACTGAGCGGCTATATTGACTCTTCAAGAGCTTCCAGACATAAATTCCCTTGATGTTGGTTGATAGAATATATTTTATTTTGTAAGAGATTATTTTTATATAATATTTTTTTTTTGTATTTATTTTCTATCTATGTGTAAAGATATTTTCCTTTAGCATTTCTAACTGTTCAGTTACTGAGTTTACCACTGTTTTAAAAAAATGTGCCTTTGTTCCTCTCCAGAAAACATCATAATGTTATAATGAAATGTGCCGCGTTGGGATGTGTTGTTCATTTCAGGAAACTTTATCTCGCCTCGCTTTGTCACCTCTAGAGAGTCAGAGAAGTCCTGACGTCAGCTCCAGGCTGGCTAACCAACGCTGGCTAACCAACGTTAGCTTTGTTTGTTTCCACTTTAAACAAATTATGTTTGTTAGCATACAAAAACTACCGCTACTATGGATTTCTAACAGCACGGCACTAGTGATGCACCGATACCGGTATCGGGTCCGATACTGTGCTCATGTACTCGCAAAACGGCTCCGATACAACGGCTCCGATACCACTTTACGGCAGCGTGACGTTAACTTCTCGTCAGCATCTTTCGGATCCTATCGCACGCGCTCACGCTCCACCTCCCCGACGGTGCGGGCGAGACGGGCCGGTGGTGCGCCTGACCACGCTGGGTCGGGATCCCACCTCAGCCGGCGCGCGCCAGCCCTCACTTTCATTGCGCCGCAAGGTTTTGCTTGCACCCTCTGACTCGCGCATCCATTAGACTCCTTGGTTCGTGTTTCAAGACGGGTCGGGTGGGTTGCAGACATCACCACAGACCCCTGGCGCACTGAGGACAGTCCCCCCTTGTGACACTTTGTCCACGGCCCGGGAAGCACCTTCCCTCCCGAGCCTTTCCAAGCCGACCTATAGCCGGTGGCGGCGCACCGCCTCGTGTGCGGGACTCCCCAGCCTGCTGTGTGTCGCTCACACCCTCCAGCTGGCTGTTAACGAGGGTCTTTAGACACAGAGAAGTACTCGTGTCGGTACTCGGTATCGGCGAGTACCCAAATGTAAGTACTTGTACGCCGTCTGAAATAAAGTGGTATCAGTGATTCCCTATGCGGTACGCCGGTGGTACTACTTACACCAGTAATGCATCAATAGCCGTGTTTCCATTCACATATTTTTATGCACACTTTGAAGTATCGGGTTAGAGACGCTGTATGGAAACGACAACATTAGATAAAACTTCCTTAATTGTGAAAACAAAAATGTTTTTATGCTCTGTTGGGGTGTTTTTTTGCCTTTGATTGAAAAAGAGATGATGCGCTGAAAAGGATTATGAAAACGCCTTTATCGAATAAATGATGAGCTTTTATCATCTGCTGTCAGCGTCTTCTCAGATATTCCTGTAAAGGGTGAATGTTTGTCTTCGTCTTCAGACAGCATGAAACACGACCAATACGAGCTGACATGAACGAACAATTAAAACTTGGCCAAACAATTTCCTGAAGGCCTCTCTCCGTGTTTCTCTCGTAGATGGTTTGATGGCTGCTTGTTTTGTTTCCGGTTCTTCTATCCTTCTTTTGCAGCCATGTGAAGCCTATAGCGCCAACTTCTGACCAAACTATGCTTTTTTTGTGTTTATTCGCTCCAAACACGCCTAATTCGCATTTTTTGTAACTTGAAAAATGTGCTTAAAATGTGCTTGACAATTGAACGGAAACACGGCTATTGTAACTGTAGCTCTCTGCCTACATCTACATCTAGGATATCCACCCAGTCTTTCTGTCATCTTTCCACATTTTTAGCTGAAAAACGTCTGCGTCATTCTGCCATGTCTAGCTGCGGCCACTTTGTTGAACGTAATTTCATCCCTACAGTACATGTCAAATGTCGGCACACCAGTCTTTCGCGTTGGTTATCTTTACGCAGACAGTTTGATGCGGTTTAACGTTGTAACGTGGGGTTAACGTTGTGAAACAGTGGCGGTTAGGTTGGTTAGAGTTAGAAAAAAACATCATGGCTTGGCTCAAATAAGTACGCTTGTAACGTAACTTAAGCTACGGACGTAAAGTCACGTGACTCAGTGACCTAGCGCCATGTGATATAACCTCATCAGTAAAAATCACTCAACTTTTTTTGTTTCACACTTTTGACACGAACGCTGGTCCTCTGAGTAAAAGTCCTGTGTTTGTTTGACCAGTCCACCGACCCTTCGCTCCCGCCCTAAGCAGACTTTTCCCGCTCTTTATACAGTCGGTTGCTCTGACGTATAATAATGTCGGGGATGGGTTTACATTGGAGTTAGTTGAAAGCTCCGTTGCCTCTCATATAGACGCTAAAGGGTGCCTCGGTATAGGACACTGAGGATGACGAGTTGGAAGCGAGAAGGGGTTGCACCGGGACACTCCAGCTGTGTTTCTGTACCAATACAAAATCCATAATAAATAGAATAAAGTTTTGATTTCGATCCTGAAATATCTGATTGAGGAATAAATAAAGAAAAAAAAGAGCAAGCATTCAATCCCACTTTTTGATATTTGGCAGTTTTTGAGGCTTTTTGGTTTATGGTTGCAGAAATCGTGCAGTTTTGGTTCTAATAAAGAGTTTCTAGTGAAGAGCCGGTCGATACCGACTCAGTCCTCATTAAAGCTCCTTCTTGTATGTGATTGAACTGATGAAATGATATCATCCTAACTGCTGTAGCGCTCTTAAATCAGAGCTCATTGTTGGCGTATAAACCATCTTTTCATTCATCTTTGGCTAATAAATGTTGTCTCAGAATTAACAGGAGGTCATTTTGTATTTAAGACACATATTTTTCTTTATTATATGAGAACAGATCGGAGTGAAGGAGGCGTGATGGAGGGTGGCGGTGCAGAGGCTGTCACAGCAATGTGTGTGTGTGTGTGTGTGTAGCCGGCGGCTGATGGATTACTCTGACATCTGCTTCATTCACTCCTCAACAACGTTGCCACAACAACCACACTGTGCCCCCCAGAAATGCTCCTCGTCTCATCGAGAGGCCAGACTGCCCATTAACAAAACGGTAACCATGCAAAACCCAGATAACATTTGGATGCTATTTATTTTGTGGAAATGGCAAATGGGACGAGAGCGGGGAGAGGAGGGGGTGGGGGGGGGGCTTTACAATTGCAAAAAGGGGGGATAATGTCGAGAAGGATTTCAGTCTGAGCAACAGAAAAGGTCTTCACTCACGCAGCAATCGGCACAAAACATTCCTCGGCTAAACTTTGGCTCAATAGAGTGACGCTTTTCTAAAGGCAGCTGGCCAAACAGCCTCGCTGAGAGTAACACCACGGCTCCTCCGTCGCTGAGAGTAACACCTCGGCTCCTCCTCCGTCGCTGAGAGTAACACCACGGCTCTCTCGCTGAGAGTAACACCTCGGCTCCGTCGCTGAGAGTAACTACTCGGCTCCTCCGTCGCTGAGAGTAACACCTCGGCTCCGTCGCTGAGAGTAACTACTCGGCTCCTCCGTCGCTGAGAGTAACACCACGGCTCTCTCGCTGAGAGTAACACCACGGCTCTCTCGCTGAGAGTAACACCACGGCTCCGTCGCTGAGAGTAACACCTTGGCTCCGTCGCTGAGAGTAACACCACGGCTCCGTCGCTGAGAGTAACACCACGGCTCCGTCGCTGAGAGTATCACCACGGCTCCGTCGCTGAGAGTAACACCTCGGCTCTCTCACTGAGAGTAACACCATGGCTCCTCCGTCACTGAGAGTAACACCGCGGCTCCGTCGCTGAGAGTAACACCGCGGCTCTCTCGCTGAGAGTAACACCGCGGCTCTCTCGCTGAGAGTAACACCGCGGCTCTCTCGCTGAGAGTAACACCTCGGCTCTCTCGCTGAGAGTAACACCACGGCTCCTCCGTCACTGAGAGTAACACCGCGGCTCTCTCGCTGAGAGTAACACCATGGCTCCTCCGTCACTGAGAGTAACACCACGGCTCCGTCGCTGAGAGTAACACCGCGGCTCTCTCGCTGAGAGTAACACCTCGGCTCTCTCGCTGAGAGTAACACCACGGCTCCTCCGTCGCTGAGAGTAACACCGCGGCTCCGTCGCTGAGAGTATCACCACGGCTCCGTCGCTGAGAGTAACACCACGGCTCTCTCACTGAGAGTAACACCGTGGCTCCGTCGTCACTGAGAGTAACACCGTGGCTCCGTCGCTGAGAGTAACACCGCGGCTCCGTTGCTTATCTGAGTGTGGCTTCTCTTTTCTATTCTACCAGTCTGATGATCCAACGACTTCTGTCAACATGAAACAGACACAATCACAGTTGGAGAGCTGATACCTGAATATGCTGATGATCTATTGCGCTATATTTAGAATATTTTTGTCACTTTACCTCGCCGTCCGACGGCCCTTTCCGACGGGGAACTGAAGCTGTTATCATACCTGCCAACCTTGTGACCTTTAAAAAAAGTAATGATTTCAAAACCTTATGCTCCTTCAAACAAAAAAAATAAATGAAAAAATAATAGTAATAATAAATAAATAAATAAATGCTAAACTCTTATAAATAATAACTAAAAGTATATTCATAATAAATAAATGAAAAATAAATAAATAAAAATAATAATAGTAACGATAAATAAATCTCAATTATAACCAAAAGTAAATAAATAATAATAATAAATAAATAAATGAAAATAATAATTGTGAGTCTGCTCTTTTCAAAGTCCAGGCATGATATTTTGAGTTTGTCAATTTGTCCCAAAAATGGATATGACATGATGTGACACCATATTGTGATATTTAAACGGGCAACTGTTTGGCGCCCCTTTGGGGAGGAGGAGGAGGGGTCCTTTTCAACCAGGAAGTACAGAAGACATCTCAGGTGGACCATGTGGTGGACCATGAAGCTCTACAGGTGAGTGTCCTTTTTCAATAAATCAAACGTTTCTGGCTCTCCCTCTTCAGTATCATTTCTCAGTGACTTATAGTGTGACCGTTTTTACATAAAAACGTAAAATATAAATCAACTTTTCTTTAGTCATTATTACATTTAAACCTTTGTGACCATGTTGCAGTAGGTGTTAGGATGCTGGCATGCAACCACGAGGCCTCATGTTGGACTCAGTGCATGAAACCTCACATGATGTGACACCACATATTATTTATAGTATATTATGTGTGACAGGTGATATGAACTGTATTTTCCTTCACACACGTTATTCTTGTATTTTATCACTAATACATAAGTTTAATGTATGTTTTGTCCCTTTTAACACGTTTTTGTCCATTATTACATGATATAAAAATCTCTGCGCTAAATGAAGGAATAACATTTTAGATCTGATGTCATTCAATGTTCAGTATATTTTACATAAAAAACATTATATACACGGTAAATTACAGTGTTCGAACTACACCGTAGCTTCTGGGGGAGTACAGTACTGTACTTTGTTATTGTCATTTATGGTGGTTATTTGCATAAAAACACACAATTCAAATGATTATGATTATTTCAATATTTTTGCTTTGATTAAAAAAAATCTTGGTAAGTTATGAAGTTAAACAGGTCATAATTCTCTCTCTAATATCTATTTGATATTGATTTGAAAACGTCTCCTTCTAACAACTGGATTTATTATTATTAGTTCATCGCCAAAAAAATTTTTTTTACGAGATTACATTTGAACACATCATGATAACGTTAGAATTTACCTTCACCCAATGGTCATTTTTCCTGAGCAAAGCTTGAACGCCTCATAACAATAACTCAATGGCACCTCCGTTAACGTTAGTAGCTCCGTTATTTTCCAATCAGGACTGAGCTGCTAACGGCTGCTAACAGATAACGTTACTAGCTCTCCTCCTGCTGTTTCAAACACAGGTTTGTTGTTCACAGTGTTGTTTTATCAGGGAGAAACAGGGTGCGTCCCCTCAGGTTTAGTAGCGCCACGCTGTTGAGCACTTTTGTTGCCAAGGAATCGGACAACCGGAAACCGGTTCTCAACGGGAACTGCCAACAATTGCTAATTTCAGACCCTGTGTGTACTCCACTGAGGGGAATCCATTCATGCTTTGGTCTGGCCAAACAAAACTGTCATCACAATCAAATTGTCTGCGTGGAATTTCAGAATCCAAACTATGCAGTCGGTTTGTCACACTCATGAATTATAACTGGCATCATGTTTAATGTGAATTATTCAGCTGTCATAGCGAGAAATATTATCATTAACTTGTGATATTTCTTTTATTGTTTAAAGGTGCTGAATGCGACGATTGGGAGCATTTATGTTGCCTCTGCACGGCTGCACTAAATGGCAAACGTGGCCGGACGGCGATGTCAACAAAGCATGGAGAAGCTCTGACTACAAACACACACACAGAGGGAGAGAGACTTCATTCTCTGCTCAGGTAGACATTACTCCTCTATATCTTTACATAGATAATAGTTGTTTGATGCTATCATATAGAGAAACTCATTTACTAGAATGAACTTGTGTTAAATGAATGTTTATGAAAGCAGAAGTAACCTCACTGTTCAGCAACCGTATTGATATGATTTACTTACCAGTAGTTATGAGTATCAATCAATTAAAATATTTAATAGTTTAATAGTCCATAGTTGCATATGCAAATGTATGTACATATTTATTATTGTAAATCAATGAACAACACAAAACAATGACAGATATAGTCCAGAAACCCTCACAGGTGCTGCATTTAGCATAAAACAATCTGCTCCAATCATAACAGGTCAGAGGTCAAGGGACCCCTTTGAAAATGGACATGACAGTTTTTCCTCGCCAAAATTTATGGAAAGTTTGGAGCGTTATTTAACCTCCTTCATGACCAGCTAGTGTCACATGGTTGGTACCGATGGATTCTTTAGGTTTTCTAGTTTCATATGATACCAGTACCTTCAATCTAGCTTAACGCTACAACCCAAGCGTTATTATCGGGTTAACTTTGACAGCCCTAACTTCAATATTATATGAAGCCATAACACTTATACATGAAATAAGGCAGGATACTTAATGGTCAAGTATTACCTCTTCTATGTCTTTGGCACCTCATCAAATAATTAGCAGGCGTGTATTTAATAGTGGTGCAACGGTTCGGTTTGTTTCGTCACGGTTTGGTTCTGCATCCCGAGTTGAAACTGCAGATATAAACACGACTGTCAGAAACCACACGCCAAAAAGGGGATCATTCAAGCACTAATGAACTTGTGTTTTTCCCATAAACACCAGTGCGTCACTGCTGAGGTTCCAGGTGTTTTTAATGCTCCTCCGGTTGTTAAAGTGGGTCTGGGTCTGCTGGTGCCAGCGTTGCACCTGTGAACACCTGCACTGACGTGGTACTCCACCAGCCTGCCTCATCTCTGTGTCTGTTCCTGGTTGTGTAAATTGTAATCCGGAGTAGATTTTTTATTTGCGCAGAACTTAATTCTTTTAATGTAGAACTTAGTGTGATGTCTTGTTTTACGACGGGTTGGTGCTCCGCTGTCTGCAGTGTCAGCAGGAAGCCGTCACGCTCGGCTCGCGAGGAGAGATCCTCTGTCAGAACGTTGATTATTTAAGACAGCGGCTGCTTAATAACTATCATTATAGCAGTACCTTGAGAGCGAGGGCCAATCAGGGTCCAAACAGTCCAAATCTCTGCCAACAATGACGTCTTAGCCGAGGAATGAGCCAGAAAACAAGGTAGAGACAGACTACAGAAAACCAAAGGCTGTTGTGAGGATTTTAATTGAAGGATGCATAAATCAAACATTTCATACTTTAAACGCTGAATCTACAGTAAATCATAATTTGGCTCCGAAGCGATTGAATAATGAATGATGTGTTATTTGTTGGTTAAAACGGGGCCGAGGTTGGGGCACGCCAGATAATGATAAATCTACAGCCCGGAGCTAAACTTCTGCTGTCTCGTTGTAAAATGTTTCAGTGCTGAAACGGACTGTTGAAGCAGATGCAATCAAATTGTTTGTAGAGGAACTTTGCATAAATTCTTTCAGGAGATTTACGAAGTTATGGCCTCACTCTCGATCATTTCATTTAAAAGAAAAACATGTTCTCGCCTACCTCTTGTGGCTTTAAGCCACGCAGATAGTTTTGTTTTTATTAGATCAGCTTCTGAGATATCATCTCTGAAACTTCTGCATAAACTCCAAAACAATGGAGGTGAGTGAGGTTTTGTTTCTGGTGCTCACAACGTTTTACATTTAGAAAACTCTTCTCAGAGTCAGTTTCCAGGTTGCAGAAAGTAGTTTCATCGCTTTATTGTGATTTGGGTAAATCACTCCTTCCTGTTTCAGTGTGAACACACTGTGAGAAGAAAGGTTGATCCATGAAACACTTTCTGGAGAAACATAAAGAAGTACCAAATAGACCAGAACTCTGATGTTGTTACCTGAGACTCATATTAGCTTTGGCTCAATTTAGGAATGCATTTTGCATCATCATCTGGATTTTGTTCATCTTTTACAGCAATGTTTTGAGCAATGTCACAATTACTTTATATCTAGTATGAACAGGAGTGATCACAGCAGCCAGGTCAGTGTTGTATTAAAGGGGGTAACTTCAGTATTGAGGGAGAACTGTAGGCTGTAATTAGGGAGTCACTGATACCACTTTTATTCAGACCGAGTACAAGTACTTACATTTGGGTACTCTCCGATACCGAGTACCAACACGAGTACTTCTCTGTGCCAAAAGACCCTCGTTAACAGCCAGCTGGAGGGTGTGAGCGACACACGGCAGGCTGGGGAGTCCCGCATACGAGGCGGTGCGCCGCCACCGGCTCTAGGTCGGCTTGGAAAGGCTCGGGGCGAAGGTGCTTCCTGGGGCCGTGGACAAAGCATCACCGCGGCGGGCTGTCCTCAGTGCGCCCCGACTGCGTCATGCCCCAAAATATTGATTTGAAAATGTTTCAATGGATTTAAAAAAATGTTTTATTGCTTCCACTAAAACAAAGGAGTCCTTTCGCCGTGTACGGAGATCAGGATTGCGTCCATAACAGCGGTCTGTTATCCATAGCAGTGGTCTGCTCTAAAGAAATAACGGACCAATCAGAATCGAGTATTCAACAAAGCCGTGTATTAAAAGATTTTCAACGTCAGGGCTGAATATTTAGATGATTTCGAAATGTTAATGTGACGTGAGTGGCGTTCTAGCTGTGACCGTAGGTGTAGCAGTGTGTGTACAGTTTATTTGTCGGTGAATAAATGCTACGAAACTACAACTCCTCCGCTCCGCTCAAGCGAGCCGGAGAGACCGGAGCTGACTTCCTGTATCCTGCAACTCCGGCTCCGCCTCTTAAGGTGGAGCTCCGCCTCTTAAGACGAGCCGCTCCTCTGAGCCGCTCAGCTTTTGAATTAATTATTAACATTTCTTTTAACCGATAGCGTTAATCGGTTAAAATGCTTGATGTCGGTTAACGGCTAAACGGTTAATTATTAACATTCCTAACGTAAGTACAGAAGTTACGTGACAAATAAATCAACGTTGACTTCTGGTTTCACACGGGACACAAACGCCGGTCTCCTGGGTGAAGGTCCGGTGTTACCCATCCACCCCGACCTCCTCCCTACGTGGCGTTTGTCACTCTTTATACCTCCTGGTTCACGATTACGTGGATTACATACAAATTGATGTCGTGGGATATATACGAATTAGATTATTTTCAGTAGGTACAGCTGTGAGTATGAGAACAGCCTGTTCCAGTGAAGGTGTCACGATGTGGATGGAATGTTCTCCTGATATTCGTGACAAAAGACATTTAGTAAAAGCTACACAGAGCTCTATATTTAAAGGATTATATGGGTTTCTAATGTTGCAGTCATGCCAACTACCTGCTTTTTCCATCTCCGTCCTAACAGTGCGTGGAGCAGGTAGAGATCTCCCGCCATCTGCACTGAGGCGTCATGTAGGTTACGCTGTGGTTACGCACTGAGACATGAAGCCGTGCAGGAGGTCCCAGGCTCCCCTTTGTTTCCTGCACTGATTGACAGGCAGCTTAATCCCAGAGAAGCCAAAGGAAATAACATCAAGATGCACTTAATTACCCTATTTTCTCCTCCTGCAGGCCTTTCTACCACATGTGTGGCATGTATCTGAAATTACACTCCACGTATGAAAAGGATTAGAAATGATTCTCGTGCTTGTGTTAGCTTGCACTTCATGCCAATGTGTGGAGCGTATAGTCACGCTGTTATTAGAGCTCACGGCGCGCAGGAACTAAATTATGAGTTGTCCCTACAAAGGTTTACATCAGACACTACGCCCTCTGCTATTTTCACTGTAAAAATGTGTGAAGAATGTCATAATGACACATGGTGTGCACCGTATGAACCGCTGTACTGACAGCACATGGGAGGTATGTCCCCGTGGCCATGCCGAACATGAAAACCAAATAAGCAAGCATCAGCTACACAAACGACTTCCTGCTTTACGCCCAGCAAGCTATAATTTTTCCCCAAATAAAAGGATGTAAGAAGTTCTTGAAGCATATTGAGCCATTAAATGATGAGAAGCTGTGATGTCTGGAGCCTGAAGCAGAGCGTGGGCGGAGAGAGAGGTCGAATCAACAGCTAATACAAAACCCTGCATCCTGTCCTAGTTTACCGCACAGATCACTCGTTACAGACGGAGCAGGTATACGCTTTAAGGTGACGCATAAATTCCTGTGTAGAATTTGCTCATTCTTGATGGTTTCATCACCTCGCACCATTCACAGTTGATTAAGGCCGAGGAATGTGGTGGATCATCCCGCAGCAGAGAGAGGGGCAGCTGGAGGAAACCTGAAAACAGTTGTGACAGTCATGCTAAAATAAGTCTGAGTAATGAACAGCCTGATGACAGACTATATCAATATCTACAAAACAATTCTCTTCAAATGCTTCGAATGATGAATGAGAAGCATTTATAGCAACTTCTGTTGCACAATCCCAGAGTATTAAAGGTGCAATGTGTAAGATCTGGCCAGAATATTTAACTAATATTATGTCTGAAATACTCGCTGCCTTGATAATCCAGCTGCACAAGGACCACAGAGAGATGCACCGAGGGTTTTCAGGTCGGGTAGAAGCTAATGTTAACGTTATCTCTGTTGATCCAGTTCGTTAGCCTTCTTCCATGGCTGCAGAAGGCTGTTTACGTACTTAGGGATGTCCATAATTAACCGTTTAACCGTTAACCGACATTGAGCATTTTAACCGATTAACGCTATCGGTTAAAACGGTTAAAAGAAATGTTAATAATTAATTCAAAAGCTGAGCGGCTCAGAGGAGCGGCTCGTCTCTTTAAGGAGAAAAGCTGGTCCACTTTAACAGCCCACCTTAAGAGGCGGAGCCGGAGTTGCAGGATACAGGAAGTCGGCTCCGGTCTCTCTGGCTCGCTTGAGCGGAGCGGAGGAGTTGTAGTTTAGTAGCATTTATTCACCGACAAATAAACTGAACACTGCTACACCTACGATCACAGCTAGAACGCCACCAACAACCGCACACTCACCGCCAACACACACACACAGTCTGTTGGACACTCGCTAAAGTTACGCAGACTACGTGTGGCGGCGGCGAGCACGAAGCCTCCGGCAATGCTAGAGCTGCTAACGTAGCACAAACACACACACTGTTTGTTGGACACTCACTAAAGTTCCGCCGGGCAGACACACAGCTGACAACCTGCTAAACTAAACTAAAGTTGCGGTGGAGACTTTTACTGGGAAAGTGGCTGCATGTCCGCGACACTACACGCAGCATCGTAGCTGCTAAGTTAACGCTCCCGGACGGTGAACTGGAGACAGTGAACGCAGCATCGTAGCTGCTAAGTTAACGCTCCCGAACGGTGAACTGGAGACAGTGAACGCAGCATCGTAGCTGCTGCGTTAACGCTCCCGGACGGTGAACCGGAGACTCCCCTCAACCAATATCTGTTGTGCTCCTGCAGCTGGTACACCGCTACATGCGAGGCATAAATCTTGTCAGTTAACGGTTAATAATCGGTTAACGAGGGTCGGTTATCGGTTAAGAACATTTTTCTAAATTAGCATCCCTAGTGCCAGTTTGTTTCATATGTGACAATGGGGTGTTGAAATGGACAATGGACGGGATCACACCGGCCAAAACAGACGCTCCGGACCGGAATGGAAATTTCAAAGGAGAACATTCTGGCTGTAGCATTGTTGTCGAAGAAGCCAGTATTTCAATTCAGCATGTTTCCTTAATCTCTGATGACATATGGTCATTTCATGATTTAATACAGTAAATATATTACATATTGGTACCCACTCTTACTCTGACTCTGACTCTTGATGTTGATCAATCCAGGTGATTGTTGAGGCTTTGTGGTGTTTCATACCAGACTCACAAGCTCCATTTCCCAGACAGACACCAGACCAGACTCAGATCAAACTCTTAAAACCTGCGAGGCCTCAGTCACCTCTCTGACGTCTCAGACAGGAAACCTGAGCTCTGTTTTCCTCTGAGGTCTGGGCGTGCTTATACTCTACCTGTGCAGGGACCTCGCCACATTGTTATCTTTACGTCCAATCACCTGTCTGTTTTCACGAATGCATTGCTTCAGTTAGGAAACTATCCTGCCTGCATTCATCAAGCACACATATCTTTATGAGCTTCATGAGGAATTACTGAGATAAGACGTAAACGTGCACGGGTCTGGAGTTTGCACCAACACTGCACGCTTCGACGGCCTCAGTGATAGAGCTCTTAATCACAGTGGAAGGTAGAAATTCCTCTTTTTTTCTGCCCAGAAGATGAATGCAGAAGCAAAACTTTCTTTTCACATTCAGAACCTGCACAAAAAAAGTCTTTTGATTTTTCAGGTTTGAGGTTCACAGTAGGGTCACTACAGCCTTATAAACAGTGGAAACTAGGAGATTAGTATAATAATGATGACTGCTAGGCTTAGTCATTCACGCTGGCAACATTAGGATTGGATCGGTGAGCTCTCCACTCCAAAACGAGTTTTAACAAGTGACAAGACACGGATTCAAGGGAAAAAAAAAAAGACTCCCTGCTCACTTCTGTGCCAGATATCATTCTCTGGAAGCCGAGGCGGCCCTGATTACTAGATGCCTGTTATGCAGACCCCTTTGTAGGTCTGTGTGACATATTAAAAGCCAGATTGCATGTCAGCTGTCAGGGTAATGATACCGCAGAGAAAACAATAGCGACAACAACATTACTGTACCTGTGGGTTCGGTGACCTTTCATCTCGCTGCAGCCTCTGATGTTCAGACAAAGTCTGGCAGAGGTAGAAAGGAGACAGAGATCAAAACCTTCTGAAGATCTATAATGCAATTATACTCTGCAACCTTTTTTTTTTTCATGTTGAAAGAGAGATTCCCTTGTAGTTTGTTGTATGGGCCTCTGTCCTTGAAACCTGCCACTGGTGGGACGGGTCAACCGATGGTTAATGTTTAAAGAGCAATTACCAATTATTTAAGGAGAGCAGGAAGCTGAGATACTCTCACTATTTACTTTAGGAAAATTATTCTTAGGAATTACGTCCATATTACACAATTCAGTTTACCTTCATGTTTAGTGGCAGTGCTGGAAAGTACAGTAGTGTCCTTCAGAGTAAGGGTGTGGCGGTCGGTTGGTGGATGAGTGCTGCTACGGACCTGCGATTGACATTCCACTTTTTATGAATCGTTACCAATATCTTTGTTTTATCTTAAAGTAGTAAAGTATGACATTTTAGGAAATATGCTTACCGTACAACCCAGTCGCCAGAAATAACGTTGGCATCGTAACGTTTCTGCAAACTACAGGATACGTTAAATGTTAATGTTTCTGAACCAACAATTGACAAAATTGACAAAAAAATCACGCTTGCAGAAACGCACAATATCACGTGATTAACGTTGTGAAACGATGGTTTAGGTTTAGGCAACAAAACTACTTGGTTAAGGTTCGAAAAAAGATCATGGTAACAGCGTAACATAACAGTGTAACATAATAGCGTAACGTAACGTAACAGCACAACATGACAGCGTAACGTAACAACGTAATGTAACAACGTAACAAAACAACATGAGGTTACATTGTAACGTAACAACGTAACGTAACAACTGCAACTACGTTACTACCGTAAATAAGTAACAACCGCCTTTAGCAGACTTTCCGTAACAAGCGTAAACTCAGCGTTTACTTGGTTTCACACGGGAAACGAACAGCGGTCTCCTGGATGCAAGTCCTGTGTTTGTGGACTTTCCCGCTCTTTATACTCGTTATTATACCATGTAATTTTCAATAACGGCTGCTCCGTATACTACGTAACTTGCTCTGCCCGAATACAAAAACGTCCTCATCTAAAAAAAAAAGAAAGAAAGAAAACATTCAACCTATCCGTGGTTTTGCAGGAACGTACAATGATAACATTTTTCACAGGGCTGCACCGTATTCACTTTCTAGCAGAGGTAGATGACGAGATAAATACCGTTTTCCTGCCTGTACTATAAATATAAGGCTACGGCCAAAAGCCCATTAGCTTAGCTTAGCTTACCATGAAGCACATAACTCCTGATCTTGTCCTGTTGCCTGTAGAGATGAATAGTCAGCAGGTCGTTGATTGACGGGTGTTTTGTGGTGTTCGCAGATTAACTGTCGTAAAAGTCAGGTGACTCACCTGCAGTGTTGACTGAAGACCATCTAATGCATTAATTATATATTTGATATATAACTATATTATATTTCTTAAACCTTCAAATGCACAAGTTGTTCCTGTCTAACCGGGTCTTTTCATGTGGGTTATGATAGTGTGTACATGTAAATAAGACGACGTCGTAAAGCGCTGCACCTGGCGAATATAAAAAGTTAAAACAAACACGTGTGGGATCTTCTCAGAATAAGAAAAATAAAGGCTATTTCTTCCTTGTGCTCCCTGAGAGGTGCATTCTGCTTTCCCATGGCTGCCTCATGTTGCTTGTTGCTGTCCCCCCTCTGTCATTGTTTGGACAGCTTGAGGCCTCCTCGAGAAGGGAAAGTTGATATTTATGCTGAGGCTTTCCGACTGACCATAAGCAGGAGGAGCTTTTGCCCAGATTCAGGCCGCCTGCCACCGATGCAACCTTTTCTTCATTGCACTTTGGGAAACATCGGACAGGTTCAGACAGTGTTGAACAGGTGAGGCTTTTTTCTGTGTGTCTTTTGTATCACCACAAGCACCGACGGGCCTGCGTCACCAAACGCTCCACTAGCGCACATTTTCCATGGAGCATCCTCTCGATGCTCCTCTTTTTCCAACTGATCTGGAAAGATGTTCCGTCTCTGTTTGGCCCCTTGAGTTCGTTCCAGCGATAGCTAACTGCAGGAGCGGATCCCTGCCTGCCGGCGCCCGATTGGCTGAGAGGAGTAGTTCAGCATGAGGTCAGAGGTGTCCGTCGGTGTCATCCTCCGCCCAGAAAAACACAGCTGGCCAGACCGGTGATGTCAGACGGAGGATGATAATTAAATAACTGATGCCGGCAGCCGGGCTGATTGACATGGAGCTAATATGAAGGAAGGACACTGAGGATGAGCATGAAGAAATGTACAGTAACATACTACAGAGCTCTGGTTGCAGTCACTAATCAATATAATCGATTATCAATTAAGTAAATGTAGTTTCATCTCAACTAGCTCCCTGATCAGCTGCACCTATGATGATTCATGTTGATGCAACTTGAGTCTTATTTTCATGGTTTTAGTTATCATTTCTATCAGTTATGATAACATCGTACTCACCAAATTATTGCTGAGATTTGGGAACACATCTGACAGGTCGTAAACAAGCCAACAATTATGTAAACCACTATGCTGCACCCGATTAGACTGTTATCAGGCCATTAAATAGGTGTTATCAGTCACTATAAGCACCATAGATCTGAGTCATTAGGGCCCTACTACGGCATTAAAATTAAATCAAAACCTAAAAGCAACACAAAACTGAATGAAACGTTACATTTTGAACACAAACGAAAAGGTTTCTTTAGGTTTAGGCAACAAAACTACAACTTCTTTAGGTTTAGGCAACAAAACTACAACTTCTTTAGGTTTAAGCAACAAAACTACAACTTCTTTAGGTTTAGACAACAAAACTACAACTTCTTTAGGTTTAAGCAACAAAACTACAACTTCTTTAGGTTTAGGCAACAAAACTACAACTTCTTTAGGTTTAGGCAACAAAACTACAACTTCATCCTACTACAACCATTCAAATGAGCATTCGCACATTATGGGAATATCCGAAAAGACACCAACCTCAGAAACAGTTGATCAGTCGTGTGTTAAACGTTTGTTACGTTAGAATTTATTCGGCAAAGGCGTTTCCATATCCCGTTTAGCGCATCAACTTTTTTTGACCAAGAGAAAAAACACCTCGAGCGAGCATAAAACCTTTTTTGTGCAATTGAGGAAGTTTTATCGAATGTTGCCGTTTCCATACAGCTTTTCTAATGCAATACTTCAAAATGTGTATACGTGCGCCAGCGCAGGAAAGTCACCACAGACACTGACACCACACCTCCGGTATACTGCGAAATACAGAGAGCGTTCCTGGACGACGATAGGCGTAATCTGCATTGTGTGAACTCGTTTGGCTTGAATGTAACGTACGTTCATTTATATGTAAAAGTCCCACACTGCAGCTTTAACAGAGAAAATCTGATGAAATCCAGCTATTTACAAACTCGTCCTTAATTTCTGGGCCACATGATAGGCCGAGCCGGCGGAGACACAATGGCCGTTTCTCCCTCTGGAATAACGTAGTGCTCCTCTGGAATGCTCAGCGGGTTCCTGGAGGCCATTCAGCAAACAATCACTGCCAGGTAATAAAAGAAGCATTTGTGTGATATGTCAGCAGTGTGCGCGAGGCTTAAAAGCAGAGAGATGGTGTGGCGAGATTACATTCACGTTTCCTCCCAGAGGGGAAAGCTATACTATTATTACCAGTAGCCACTGACACAGCTACAGTACTGCTGGGAGATAAAACGTGGCAGAGAAGCTGTCAGACGATACTTGTGCGATCACGACCGCCGTAAATTGCAGTTCCTGAGGTCCGATGACTCTCTGGTTACAGCTGCAGGTACAACAAAGGCTGGTTCCTTGTCGACATCCTTCATGTGTCCAACAGGAAATATTATACAGACAAATCTGTCAGAATCTGTCCGTGAGCTTGTCCTGTTTTAAAACCCCCCGTCTCTTTGGAGTCAATTTACCATCCTTTATGAAGTCCGGTGGAAATGACATTCTATCTGGTTTGACCAGATTTGGTGTAAATGTACTTAATGTCTCATATGTTTGATGCAAAGTGCTTCCCTGAAATCACCTGTCAATCAAACTGTGTGGGCTCACATTTATTCTGTTGGGTTTACCGTTGATATAGTTTGACTTTTCGTGCCGTGTTATTGCTGTTCTTGGTGGCTGTTTATGCAAATAACAAAAGTTTCTGCTGTTGCTAACTCGTGTGTCGAAGGATTTCTTCTGGAAAAGTTACACCGGCTGCTCTACTTTGCCACAAATAAAAAAAGTCAGTTGAATTTCGACAGTCCATCAGACCGGCAACACGTTATACAGAGTAGGCTGTCATCACAACACCCCCTCTTTAGGGGGAAAACAATCCCATGTCCCTCCAACACGTTCTCATCTCAACTCGTCACATACTGCCACTTTGTCACGCCCCCTGGCTGGCGTCACGCCCCCCTGGCTGGCGTCATGTCCCCCTGGCTGGCGTCATGTCCCCCTGGCTGGCGTCAAGCCTCCTGGCTGGCGTCACGCCCCCCTGGCTGGCGTCACGCCCCCCTGGCTGGCGTCACCCCCCTCTGGCTGGCGTCACGCCCCCCTGGCTGGCGTCACGCCCCCTGGCTGGCGTCACGCCCCCCTGGCTGGCGTCACGCCCCCCTGGCTGGCGTCACGCCCCCCTGGCTGGCGTCACGCCCCCCTGGCTGGCGTCACACCCCTTGGCGTCACTTAAACCACTGTAGTTACCCTTGGCGTCACTTTAGGATTAGGCAACAAAACCACTTAATTAGGTTTAGGAGAAAAAAAACGACATGGTTGGGCTTAAAACTACAACGTTTGTAAAGTAAAAATGAAACAAAGTTGTGAACACATGAACGAACAGCTGATTGTAGGGATGCACCGATACCCGATACCAGTATCGGGTATCGTGTCCGATACTGTGATCATGTCCTCGTACTCGCAAAACGGCTCGATACAACGGCACCGATACCACTTTACAGCAGTGCGACGTTAACATCTTGTCACCATCTTTCGGGTCCTCACGCTCCACCTCCCCGACGGTGCTGGCGAGACGGGCCGGTGGTGCGACCGACCTCGCGGGGGGTTAATGTTGTCTAGTAGAAACCCAAAATACAAGTATGCACTTGAAAATGAGCATAACAGGTCCTCTTCAACAAAAGATAAATGCATATGAACTCATCACTATTACAATCCAAATACATGTCAAATTACAGTGACATCTATAGGATCATCGGTTTTCTATCCCCTTAAAGGGGCGTTTTGCGAAGTACCCGTATGAGCCGCTCTGATGTGTCGTCTTTTAACTTCAGCAGCTTGTGTGAAAACTGTGCAGAGACTTGAGATCCGTGAAGACAGAGTGAGACGGAGAGCCGTAAAGCTAGTCTGTACATGTGTGTTTTCTACATGCCCCCTGAAAACACTTAGAAACACACAGGTTTGTTTAGTCTCATCTGCCTGTGGTGTAACCGTGAGCTACAGACTTATTAAAGCTATTCATCATTTCACCCAGCGCGGTCTGTCACGCCGCGCAGTAGCTGCAGGACAGCACCGACACACTATGTGTGGTTTGGAACGATCAGCATCTGTTGATATTCTGTCTTGATTTGGGTGAACTTTTTATTCATTATGCATCCATAAACTGCTTTCATACGGCGGGTAGCCGTCTGAAACCGCAGTGAGTCCACCGTCTGAGGCTGAAGCTTGGATGTATATTTCTATGTGTAGAAATATATACACAATACAGTAAAACACTTAACCGACTCTTTAGATGTTTGGAGCCTCTGGAGGAGGAGCAGTTCATCTCTGCAGTGGAACACACATGGTTTATATATACATAGTTATATTTGTCCATTGCATCACAATTTACTACTGAGCCCCAACATCTGGACCTCAAAGTAACTCCCAGTTAACTGATGACCTCATCGTTGCGTCGGTACAATTATGTCTTTGGCAGATCGATGGGCACATGGTCATTGTCCGAATAACAAACTCCTGCTTTCCTTTATAATTAAGTCAGACGAAGCTGTTGTGAGGTGTAATGCATCGATGTCAGTGGAACAACCGCGTGCATCGAGTTAAAATGTAGAAAAAGACAAAATGTGCAGCAAATCACGCTATTTTAGACAGTTTTTTAAATCTTCTATATCATTAAAAAGAGTTTTTTCTCAGAGATTTATGGCTAAAGCGTTCTATATGAATGAATGTATGCGTCTGTTGACTGTTGGATTGTTAAAGTTAATCCTCTTAGTTCCAACGCAGTGTTAAACACTGACAATGAGGCCCCATAATGTGGCTATCAGGAGCAATCTCATGGCTGTGGAGATGCTAAACAGCCTGGTGTGTTGGGTTAGGCCCCCCAAAAGAGAAGAGTGCGCCTTGAAAGAGGCAATATTTTTCAAATTGTCTGGCCGCTGAGCAATGATAGAGCTGCCTGTCACATTTTTCTCCCTGACTACAGGGGCTCCCTTTCAGGAGGAGCTCTCGGGCTCTCCGGTGTGAGCGCCCTTCCGGCCTTGTTTGCATTCAAATGTGATGAAACTAAGAGGTGACTTCCCCCCCCCCCACACAGCTGGGCAGAAAACGGATTAGGTCAAAGTGACAGGCTTCTCGGGGATCCTGCCTCGGCGGCTAGTCACACCGAGGAAGAAAAGAGGCCTCACTAAGCTCAGCTTTGGAAGCCAATTGAGGGAATTTGCTATCCCTTTCACACTTCCAGTGTTCCCAAATGGCAGCTAGCCAGCCATGGAGACCCGCTCACAGACAGGGTTAGTCATTCAGCACAATCTCCTCCCAGCTCCAGGCTGCAAACCCTCCACAGCTCTGAGGGGGATTCTAAGCAAAGATATCGCCAGTGAGTTCTTTTTGCCGTGAATCTGAATGAAAAGTCTAAAGCTAACAACAGTAAAATATATTTTCCTGTTGTGTAAGAAGTCATAAGTTTCCATCATGTAAAACAAAACATCAAGGAAGACAATGGCAGAAGACGTGCAGATCTGGTAAATGCAGGGCTCAACAATAAGGATGGAGCGCTTGCCCGGGGTAAAACGCCACGTCAGGGTCGTAGATCTAGCAACTCACTTGTCCGATTGTGCAAGTAGTAAAAAAAAAGAAAGAATTAAACACATTGTTTTTTCCGGAGCTGATGGTGGAAGTAGTTAAAGGCCATCTCGCTTCCTTCTCATCTCTGTTGAGAGCTGCACATGCACAGTACCGATCAGGGAACTCGCAAGAAAATGGCGGCGGGTAAAAGGCTAAAGTTTATGAGCTGAAGCGCGAGCGAGCATTTCAGTTATTCTGGAAACGGGAGTTTAGTTTGAGTGGCGTTAGAGGACGCGGGCGAAACTCCAACTATGAACTGCGCAGTGAGAGCTGCCAACAATATATATGTATATATATGTATATATATATATATACATATATATATATATATATATATATATATGTATATATATATGTATATACATATATATCTCCAAATCATTTTAACGCAACTAATTACTAAATTCTTTAACACATTAAAGCAATCGATCTTTCGGCGGTTGTAGTAGCAGGCTCAAAGCTAGAGTGAAGATAAACAAAAAACCCCAGAATGAATCCATCGGTACCAGCCGTGTCAGACTAGCTCGTCATGAAAGAGGCTAAATAACGCTACGAAGTTACACTAAATTTTGGCGAGGAAAAACTGTCATGGCTATTTTCAAAGAGGTCCCTTGACCTCTGACCTCCAGATGTGTGAATGAAAATGGGTTCTATGGGTACCCACGAGTCTCCCCTTTACAGACATGCCCACATGTTATGATCTGAGCATATTGATTTATGATAAATGCAGTACCTGTGAGGGTTTCTGGACAATATCTGTCAATTTTTTGTGTTGATCATTGATTTACAGTAATAAATATATACATACATTTACATAAAGCAGCATATTTGTCCACTCCCATGTTGATAAGAGGATTAAATACTTGACAAATCTCCCTTTAAGGTACATTTTGAACAGGCAGATAATCGATTGTCAGCCATAATGAATATATATATATATATATATTCTATTTTTACATCATGCTGTATTGTAGTGTTTATTGGTATAGATGAGCCATCCTCTGTGATTGTTGGCCTCAGATTACAACCAGTTGACTGTCCCTAAAGCACAGTTTGTTTAAAGCTCAGCTCTCTGTTGACTTTGGCTTAATCCACCACAAGACACAGGATGCTTCTATTTGAAAACAAGCAAACACGGTTCCACTTACATGCTACGGGACACAAGTTCACATCGCCACATGTTGGTGATTGTTTCTGTGTTTTTCATTAGGCTACCATGCACAGTGTGGTGACATGTTGTGTGCACGGAGGTTGTGATTGTCAGAGTGGTGAAAGGTGATTTTTAAAAAGAATTTCAGGGTGCATTTAATGACAAAATAAAAATCAAACTCTTTTATTAGATTGAAAATAGCTTTACCTCGGCTCTCTGTTCCTAGTTTGTGCAGACATACTTGGGTTGGTTCTCAGAGGGCTCAGGAACTGGGGCGCCATCTGCAGGTTCACACAGTCACATGCCTTGATATACTAAACCCACAGTTTGGTATAAAGTGTTAGGAGTTGTATCGGTGACTGATGAATATAAACTGCGTGTGTTATGCTGATGTATTGATCTGATTATCTATTGTTTTACTTAATCTTAAAGGTCCCGTATCAGCTCATTTTCAGGTTGTATTTCATGTTTCTACTAGAATATGTTTACATGCTGTAATGTTAAAAAAAAACTTTATTTTCCTCATCCTGTCTGTAATAATATACCTGTATTCACCCTCTGTCTGAAACGCTCCGTTTTAGTGCATTTCAACAGAATTGCGTTGCTAGGCAACAGTTTGGGTCCATGTTTACTTCCTGTCAGCTGATGCCACTCGCATCCACTGCAACAGGAAATAAACTGGGACACATTTAAAATGTTTGTTTAAAACCGCGTAATTATCACATTATCATGTCATTCATATGTTTTCTTTGTGTGAATGGGCTGATTATTTTTATTAGTAGTCATATTTCTATTCTTATTTCTGCTATTATCATACTATTATATCCACCGCTACTATTATTATTGTAATTAGTCCTATTTATTGTATTATTGTTATAGCTGTGGTGCATCTCTCTCTCTCTCTCTCTGTCTCTCTCTAGTTTGAATTGAACTGAAGAGCTGTGAAGGTGTTTCGTGTTTCTTTGAAGAGCTCCAGACGACATATCTGAGAACGGGATATCACCTCAAAGCTGAAGTGTCAAACCGCCAACGAGGCAGCTGTGTGTATCATGTGTCATCACTCACACATTACCTGTCCACACCTTAGACACACGCATACACGCGCACGCACACACACACACACACACACACACACACACACCATGCTCAGCAAAAGTAATTCAACTCTTTTTCACATAGATAATTTAAAAAGCAAACAAAGCTTCGTTAACACTTTTAGTATCACTGTTTTAAAGTGAAGATGCTGATATTAAATGTTTCTAATCAGCTGGAATACAAAGGTAACTACTGACTAATGATCACTGACACAAAGTACAACCAACCTAAAAGGATAAAAACACGGTGTTTTAGGAAAAAAACTTATATTTATTTATACGTTCAGCCTCTGATTTGTGGAGGGATTAGACCCATTGCATCATGGGATACATCATGCCCTCAGTAGGCTTCAGCTAATGGCTAACAACAACGACAACAATAACAACAACCCCTTTTCACGGATAATGGATAACTAATCACAGAAGACATTCATTAGTCTGAAAAATGTCTGAAAAAAGTCTGAAAAAGGTAAAAAAAAATAGTTATCCTAGAGATATATCCACAAATGCATTTTGACTAGTCAGAATATTTATTCCAAATATCTGTAACATCATTCTGACTAGTCATAATTTAATTTTAGATATCTTAAAAGGACAATGTAGATATCTACAACTGAGGGGGAATTAAAGATATCTTGAACTGGAATTATGACTAGTCAGAACTACAGTCCAGGGGACTCCATAGTTCTGCTGGAAGACTTCAATGCGCACGTGGTCAACAACGGAGACACCTGGACTATGTGGTCCTGTTGGCATCATCGGTCTGCGACCTCCAGCACTCACTGGATCGATTCGCAGCCGAGCGTGAAGAGGCCGGGATGAGGATCAGTACCTCTAATTCTGAGGCCATGGTTCTCAGCAGGAAACCGATGGATTGCCTACTCCGGGTAGGGAATGAGTCCTTACCCCAAGTGAAGGAGTTCAAGTAACTCGGGGTCTTGTTCGCGAGTGAGGGGACGATGGAACGTGAGATTGGCCGGAGAATTGGAGCAGCGGGGGGGCAGTATTGCATTCGCTTACCGCACCGTTGTGACGAAAAGAGAGCTGAGCCGGAAGGCAAAGCTCTCGATCTGCCGGTCAGTCTCCGTTCCTACTCTCACCTCTGGTCATGAGGGCTGGGTCATGAACCAAAGACCGAGATCGCGGGTACAAGCGGCCGAAATGGGTTTCCTCAGGAGGGTGGCTGGCGTCTCCCTTAGAGATAGGGTGAGAAGCTCAGTCATCCGTGAGGGACTCGGAGTAGAGCCGCTGCTTCTTTGCGTTGAAAGGAGCCAGCTGAGGTGGTTCAGGCATCTGGTAAGGATGCTCTCAATACTTCATGTTGCAGTTGTAGTTCTTGTTGTCATAGTAGTAGAAGTAGTTGTACTAGCTGTTGTAGGAACGTTAGTAGTATTAGTAGTTGTAGTAGTCATAAAAAATGCCATACAAAGTCATAGAATAGTACAACAAAAAAGTCATTCAAAAATTATAGTACAACAAAAAAATGTCATAGTATAGTATGTAATAAAAAGTCATATAGTCCGTCAAAACAGTCATGGTATAGTATATCAAAAAGTCATTGTATGTTGAAAAAAGTCGTAGAAAAGTCATAGTATAATAGGTCAAACAAAGTCACAAAAAAATGTATGGTATCTCGAAAAAAGTCAGTGTGTTAAACTGTTTAGTCATACGATAGTATGTCATAAAGTCATAGTATAGTGTGTCAAAAAGTCAGAAATAGTATGGTATGTTCCAAAGTTATAGTATAGTCTGTCAAAAAAGTTTGAATATAGTATGTAATAAAAAGCCATAAAAAAACATTATTATATGCTGAATAGTATAGTGTGTATAAAAGTCATAAATAGTCATATGATAGTACGTCAAAGTTCTAGTATGTAAAAAATAGTCATAAAAAATCATAAATAATATAGTATGTCCCAAACTTATAGTATAGTCTGTCAAAAAAGTATGTATGTAATAAAAAGTCATAGCATAGTCAAAAAAGTCATAAAAAAGGTTATTATATGCTGTAAAACTCCGTAGTATAGTATGTAGATAAAAAGTCATTGTACAATATGTCATTAAAAGCCATAGTATGTCAAAAAAAGTTATATTATAATATATAGAAAAAAGATATACTACAGTGTCATAAAAAGCCATAGTATGTCAAAAAAGTCATTAAAAAAAAGTCATAGTCGGCTCAAAAGCTGCAACAAAGTGGGAGATGACCAGATGAGCAGACTAAGAAAAGTGATTTATTCATAAAGAAAACACAAGTCAAACAATACAACGGCTGAAAACCAAAAGATTCCTCATGGCGGTGGGAAGAAGGGATCTTCTCCCAGAGAGAGCCAGGCAGCTGATGAACCTCCATTCAGCACCTGTAACGGAAACACAGCAGGAATGTCACAGTATACAGTACATGTAATTATAATCAGGTCTATCATGCTCGAGATGGGGCAGTGGTATTATAAACCTATTAACACATTTTGCATGTAGGCAGGGTGAACAATCAAACTTCATATAATAATAAAAAGTAAAAGTAACTATATTATATATACATTTCATCGATGGCAACGTCCAAATAAATGTTTGTTAAATGTAAGGAAGAATAATAACTTGTATAGCAATGATATAGATAAATTCATCCAACATCCAAATATCTTAAATATCTTAAATGTCTTGAAAACTTTGAGAAAAGCCTGTAGTTGTAGTAGCAGTTGTAGTTGTAGTAGCAGTTGTAGTTGTAGTAGCAGTTGTAGTCGGCACAGACGAACAGTATGTGATGCAAATTCTTATGCCGTCCTTCTTTTCTCCACAGAAGAGTGCAGAGTTACTTCATCACTTCATCCACATCTTCTCTTGGCTCCAGGTACTTGGGGTGATACTGGGCCATGAATTACTAAACTATGACTTTCTTCAACACACTACTACGACTTTTTTGGTTCAACATACTATACTATGACTTTTTTGACATACTGTACTATGAATTTTTATTTTTTTCGACATACTATATTATGACTTTTTAAAAAAAAAATTTCGACGGACTATACTATGAATTTTTTTATTTTTCGATGTAATAAACTATTACTTTTAAAAAAAATTCGACATACTATGACTTTTTTTTTTTTAGACAGACTATACTATTACTTTTTTTATATTTCAACATACTATACTATGGCTTTTTAATAACTTACCTTTCCGCAGCCTCCGCTCATCTGATGTCAACCTCCTGTCTCCACCACTCAGGAACAAGCACCGGACCGGGGACGACTGAGCATTCTCCATAACTGTCCCCTCCCTGTCTGTCCACATTTAAATCACAAATCAAAACTCACATTTTTAGAACTGCTTTTAATGACTGATTAATGTTATTAGTGTGTTGTTTTCTATGATCTTTTTAACTTGAATAAAATGTCTTTGAGTACTATGAAAAGGGCTCGTTGAATAAAATGTATTGTCATTATTATTACTATTTTCAACATACTATACTGTGAATGTTTTTAATTTTTTCGACATACTATAACTTTTCTTATTTTTTTGGCAGACTATACTATAATGTTTTTAATTTTTTCGTAAGAGTATACTATGATTTTTTTGACACGCTATTATACAATGAATTTTTTATTTTTTCGACATACTATACTATGACTTTTTTTGACATACTATACTATGATTTTTTTTTTTGAAATGCTATACCATGACTTTTTTTTTTTTTTAACTTTTTTTACATACTATACTATGACTTTTTTTTTTTCGACATACAATATTATGACATTAAAAAAAAAAGAAAAATTGACATACAATACTATGACTTTTTAATTTTTTTTTTGACATACTATACTATGACTTTTTTTCGACAGACTATACTATGACTTTTTTATTTTTTCGACAGACTATACTATGATGTTTTTTTATTTTTTCGACAGACTATACTATGACTTATTTTTTGACATACTATGACTTTTTTTATGACATACTATATTCTGACTTTTTTTTCGACAGACTATACTATGACTTTTTAAAAAAAATTTCGACAGACTACTATGACTTTTGTTTGACATACTATACTATGACTTTTTATTATTCGACATACTATGACTTTTTTATGACATACTATATGACTTTTTTCTCGATATACTATGACTTTTATTTTTTCAACAAATTATACTATGACTTTTTTTTTTTCCAACATACTATACTATGACTTTTTTTTAAATTTTCGACAGACTTTACTATGACTTTTTTTCCGACATACTATACCATTACTTTTTTTTTTAAAAATGCTATACTATGACTTTTGTTTGACATACTATACTATGACTTTTTATTTTTTCGACATACTATGACTTTTTTATGTCATACTATATGACTTTTTTTTCGACATACTATATGACTTTTTTTCTCGATATACTATACTATGACTTTTCTTATTTTTTCAACAAATTATACTATGACTTTTTTTTTATTTTTTTCCGACATACTATACTATGACTTTTTTCGACATACTATACTATGATTTCTTTTTTTGAAATGCTATACCATGACTTTTTCTTTTTTTTAACTTTTTTTACATACTATACTATGACTTTTTTTTTTTCGACAAAAAATATTATGACTTTAAAAAAAAAAAAAATTGACATACAATACTATGACTTTTAAAAAAAAAATTCGACATACTATACCATGACTTTTTTTTAAAACTTTTTTTACATACTATACTATGACTTTTTTATTTTTTCGACAGACTATACTATGATGTTTTTTTTTATTTTTTCGACATACTATACTGACTTTTTTTTCGACATACTATACTGTGACTTTTCTTATTTTTTCAACAAATTATACTATGACTTTTTATTTTATTTTTTCAACATACTATACTATGACTTTTGTTTTTGACATACTATACCATGACTTTTTTTTTTTTTTACTTTTTTTACATACTATGACTTTTTTTTTTAAGACAAACAATATTATGATTTAAAAAAAAAAAAAAATTGACATACAATACTATGATTTTTTTTTTTAAATGCTATACCATGACTTTTTTTTAAAACTTTTTTTACATACTATACTATGATTTTTTTTTTTTAAATGCTATACCATGACTTTTTTTTAAAACTTTTTTTACATACTATACTATGTCTTTTTAATTTTTCTTTTGACATACGATGACTTTTTTTCGACAGACTATACTATGACTTATTTTTTTGACATACTATGACTTTTTTATGACATACTATATTCTGACTTTGTTTTCGACATATTATACTATGACTTTTTATTTAATTTTTTTAACATACTATACCATGACTTTTATTTTATTTTTACTTTTTTTACACGACTTTTTTTTCGACAGACTATACTATGACTTTTTTAAAATTTTTTCGACAGACTATACCATTACTTTTTTTTTCGAAATGCTATACTATGACTTTTGTTTGACATACTATACTATGACTTTTTATTTTTTCGACATACTATAACTTTTTTATGACATACTATATGACTTTTATTTTTTCAACAAATTATACTATGACTTTTTTTTTTTTTTTTTCGACATACTATACTATGACTTTTTTGTGACACTTTACCATTACTTTTTTATTCTTTTTGAGATACATACTATGACTTTTTTTTTTTTACATATTATGATATGAGTTTTTTGGCCATACTATACTATGATTTTTTTTTGGACATACCATATTATCATTTTCTTATGACATACTACACTATGATTTTTTTCATGAAATGTTGATGGAATACTAAACTATGACTTTTTTCATGACATTTTTTATGAAATACTATATTATGAAATTTTTCTGGCATACTATATTTACTGAAACAATAATCAAAGTATCAAGACAATACTTTGTTTTACTGGTGTTTCCTTACTCATAGTTGGTCCAGCATCCTCTGCTTGTCTTAGATCTCGTCTCGGAGGCGGCTGAGCTGCTTCTGATGAGCCTCCCTGTGGTTCTCCAGCTGATCGTCCAGTGTTTTCTGGAGGATGGAGACACACATAAACGATTATACAAAACGATTTGACTTTTGTATTTTCCCGCTGTGTACAGACGGTAGTATTTTTCAGGTCCAACTCTTCTCACCTTGATATCCTCGTCTCCATCCAGTCTGCTGTGGGTTAGGGTTAGGTGATGCTAAGATGTTCTCTCAGTTGGTCTGTGTAACGTTGCTGTTCTTCCTAGATGTTATCCATTGTGGGTACATATCTAAAAGTGTGTGACAAATAAAAGCACCCGTCATAACATGCAACACAACCACAGTCACAAAATAAGACAAACAAACTAACTGATGGAGGCAGCGGTAGACTCCTGTGTTCTGTGAGGTAAAATTACCCTCATTTTCATTGCGCCACGGGGTTTTGCTTGCACCCTCTGACTCGCGCGTGCGTTAGACTCCTTGGTCCGTGTTTCAAGACGGGTCGGGTGGGTTGCCGACATCGCCGCAGTGCTTTTTACGTGGGCCGAGCCCCGCCCTGGGGGCACGACGCGGTTGGGGCGAGGGTCTTCTGGCACAGAGAAGTACTCGTATCAGTACTCGGTATCGGCGAGTACCCAAATGTAAGTACTTGTACTCGGTCTGAAAAAAAGTGGTATCAGTGCATCCCTACCAGACACGCTATCCTCTGGTGGACAGACGGGTCTATTACATGCTTTGGTGTGATATCAGGTTGGTTTATTAACTGGCCTCCTGTCATTTTTGTAAAAGTGGCCCCCGGGCAAAGCAAGCCGAGTATCCTCTATCTTGTGCAAACATGTACCTGCAGATCTTACAGCTGTTTGGGGAACGGAGAGGATAGTGAAGCTGGTAGAGGACTCTTCTGAGGGATCAAGGTCACAGTTCACATCTGCACCTGGTGGCCTTAATGACATAAATGATCTGAATCATCGGGTCAATGTTTTATCTCTTCTATCATCACCTGCATAATATAGCTGCACTTTGGAGCCAAATGAATGTCTTTATATTGAATGTGCTGAGAGAAGCAACCATGCAGGTGAACGCACCGACAAAAGAAGTGCTGCACCGAATAAAGTAGTACCAATCATCTAATCTCCAACAATGAGACGTGCCTCCACACCTGTTTTTCAAAGAGAATCGTTAAGTCTGCTTAAGTTAAAAAGTGAAATGTTTGTGGGGAGTCTGAACCAAAGCTCGCCCTTCGTCTGAAAGCATTGAAGCTAATTATGTCTTCACATACTGATGACTCAGACAGCAGGAAAATTACTGAGCTGTCCCCATCAGTCAAAGAGCCCGTCTGGGGGAGGAACGCTACAATCTGAGATATAGACGTGAAGCACAGGCCCTCCTCCTGTTTCCTTCCAGCGGGCCGATGAAAGAACTGTCACTTTCCTAAAGCCTCTGGTAGCACCGTGGCTGAGAGATAAGCGATAACAAAGACAGCGAGATACAGCCTGACGGTAGCCAGTTATATATACATCACAGCTCTGCTACAAGTTCACACAAACAGCTCAGGGGGATGATTGATCTCAATCATCATTTGGTCATTTAGAGGCAGGTTGAGGAGCTCTCAACAGCCAGCAGACATGAAAACAGAATTACTATTGAGAGGACGTAGAAGAGTAATAATTAACCGATGGTGGAATACCCCGTCTGGCATCACATCAAGCAGAGGTACACCACAAATTAGCAGCTAAACAGGTACAGGTGTGTTTGTGCTGTGAAGCGTTGATAACCGACAACACTGTTTGTTGAAGTTACAAATCACAGTGAGAGGCAGTAGTGATAGAGGCTGGCTGTACATTAAGCCCAGGACAGACCGCCCGCGTCAGCAGCGCGTTGCGGCTGTGTTACCTGTTGTTTTTTATTTCAGCGTCCGTGTTAAAAGGTTGGAGCAGCCACACTGTCCGCGTGAGACGCTCGACTGCGTCTCTTCTAGAGATTCGAGGTCTCGTCTATTTTTGACGGCGTGCCGCGCGATTCACAGCAACAACAGACAGTGAAGGTGATCTATTGACTGTATATTGACATCATACCAGCAACATTACTAGAGTTTACATGTCTAGAAATCTGTAGAATATGTCACGGACATGAAAAAATAAAGATTTATTTTTAAATCAACACTTCCTGCTTTCATTTTAAAATAAAAGCCCTCAAGCGTTTTTTCTGTGGACAGAATTCTTTCATTTGTTAAAGGGGCTCTATGTAAGAATAAAAAATGGCTTGTTAACAGTGACACATGTGGCTGTTATGTCAACGACAGTCAGCGTAGTGTTGGAATCTGAGTTGTGGTGGTGTTTAGCTGACACCATTTCTAACCAAACGTTAGCTGTGGTTGCACACTGTTAACCCTGCAAGCAGATGAAAATAAAGGCACTTGCAAGCATGCATGATGTCACATCCGTTGGATTTTCCCGGACAAAAACTGGCCCGCGTTCTTCACATTAAAAGCAGTCTACAGGCTCAAAGTCTCGGAAGGTCTAATTTTTTAGGTCAGGTTACAACCTGTTCACACATTGACAATAAAAAATTATTTATAAGTGTAAAAACTTATATACAGTCCCTTTAACACAAGGCTTTTATTCTGAAATATGTGACGGACAGTGTCGTAGAACATGCAGTGACTTGCAGAGCTCCATGAATGAATATAGTACGGGGTTTTAATTGTGGATTATTACCATTATTTACAAATTACCACACATTTCTTAACCTTTCTCTGTCTAAAATAAATATAAATTAAAAACATTTTTAAACGCAGCTCGTGTGAACACCCGACACATGAATCACGCAGCCGCAACGCGCTCCTGACGTGCACGGTCTGTACCGGGAGTCATGCTACAAAAAAGCAGATTTTCTGTAAATGGAGAGATAATGCAGCTCCGTCGATTCAAGACTGGTTTAATGCACTGTAGTACATTGAAACTGTTTCATAACCAGTTCCTCCAAGTTCCTCGTAAATGCTATTTGGTAAATGGACTTGCATTTATATAGCGCTTTTCTAGTCTTCTGACCACTCAAAGCGCTTTACACTACATGTCAGAATTCACTAATTCACACACACATTCATACACTGATGGCAGAGGCTGCTAAGGTGCCAACTTTGCCCATCAGGATCTAATCTAAATACTCATTCACACAATTTGGTGTGGTGTGTTTAGAGTGTCTTGCTCAAGGACACATCGACATGTGACCCAGAGCAGCTGGGGATCCAACCACCGACCTTCCGATTGGTGGACGACCTGCTCTACCCTCTGAGCCACAGCCGCCCTCGAAGTAACTTTAAGGTTGTATATGCTTTCAGTTATACGGCTGGCAGTTAGTTTGGTAATATATAACAGCTGACTAGGCAGGAGAAGGCGAGAGCTTTTGTTATTGTCAGACTTTGCATTTGGCTATTACCTGGAGGCAGCACGCACCAGCGCAGACCAGTTTTGGACGAATATATCGGCTACGGCGATTGGCTAAGGACAACGCTGGTTGTTTTTTTGGGCAATGTTTGTCATTTTATTTTGCTAATTTAATGGTCTGCCTCCGAAGAACAAGAGACAGCAGAGGGAACAGAGTGTAGAGTCGGCATATTTTCACATCTGACTCTCCGAAATAAGGGTTTATTTCAAACAAACCAGAGTTTCTGATTGTTGGAAAGACTAACCAAGATGGTTTTGGTGAGTTTTATTTAGTTTCTGCCAAGATTGAATGAAGTGTGTTTTACGATGCTCCACCACTAGAACAGCTGATCTCCCAGCTGATGTTCGTTGCGCCACACACACACACAGCTGCATGAATATATCGGCAATCGTCGGTTTATAGGCTGACAATAGCTGATTGGAAAAATCGCCCAACCCTAGTGCAGACCCTACGTATCGAACTGCAAAAGCATTGTTCGTTCATTTCTGGCCACTTGACTGTGGCCCAGAGGGTAGAGCGGGTCGTCAACCAATCGAAAGGTCGGCAGTTTGAGCCCCGGCTCCTTGGTCACATGTCGAAGTGTCCTTGAGCAAGAAACTGAACCCCAAACTGCTCCCGAAAACTGAGCCATCGGTGTGTGAATGAGTATTTAGATCAGATCCTGATGGGCAGGTTGGCACCTTAGCAGCCTCTGCCATCAGTGTATGACTGTGTGTGTGAATGGCTGAATGCTGACATGTAGTATAAAGCGCTTTGCGTGGTCGGAAGACTAGAAAGGAGCTATATAAATGCAAGTCCATTTACCATTTAGTGTAAATAAGGCCTTTGGAAGCTGCTAGCAAACAACCCTTTCCTTTGGTCATTTGAAGGACTTTAGTTGTTTACTTTATGTCTACATAAGAATGCTTATTGCAGCTTAAAAGTAGGTGTTTGTAGTTTCAGTCTCAGCTTTAGTTCTGGCTGGACAGCGGTGACCTGGAGGAGGTATTTGTGGGTAAAGAGAGGAGGGAGGGTGACAGCCCTTCCACAAGCATGCTGAATATCTGTATTCAGGAAGTTCAACACCTGGTCCAACGCCGCTCGTTGTCACGGCGAGCCGCATGCAGGCTGTCTCCTGAAATTATCATGTCTTCATAGACGTCCCCTAAACCGAGCCCTACCTCCATATTAAGTCATTAAGTTCTCAACCTCTCCCATGCAGGTTATTAATAGACATAATTTGGGACTTAATTGCAGGTTTATAACTCACCAGTAATGATAGGAAGCACTGAGCTCTCTCTTTGAAGACAGATCCCAATCTCTTTTTAGAAGATGGATAAGCACCAGCCGTGCAGATCGAGCTGATAGCTTCACGTCAACAGCCTCGGGGGTCATAAAGAGAACCGTTTGTTAATTTGTAAAACACACGATTGCTTCAGTTTGGAAGATTGCAGCCTGTGTACTGCAGTGGAAGCAAATATATCACCGGTACTACTTTTATACGTGTGCCTCAGGGGTCTCGAGGGGTCATTAGTTGAGGAATTTGAAACCTTTGGGATGTTTGAGTTTCATAGAAAGAGAAATACTGCATTACAAACACGTTTTGCTGTTCATATTTATCTGTATTTCTACTGTTCATTTGCAAACACAGATATACAATATGAGTTATGATGAGTGTATGATTCAGAGGTGGCCTCTTTTCGAACAATGTTCTCTTTATGTGTCCCCTCCTGTGATCGTTTGTCAGCCCCCCCCCTCCGTCCCATTTGGGTTTCCCAGCAGTCGGATAGCTCCAGGTCAGTCTGTCAGGTGAGTTCTACCTGCAGCTGAACTCTGCACCACCTCCTGTTGTAGCCGGCAGCACCGGCAGCTCTCTCTCTCATCCACTGAGCAAAAACGGTGAATTCCAGGTTCATGCCCCGAGGCGGTGTTACTTCCACCACACGTAGCCCCTAATGTGTTTTTACATGGAGCTCCTCGTAGAAAGAAGAGGGAGGATTTGTTCCTTTTGCTGCAGCTCATATCTACCAAAGGATCATGTAGCTGATTGTCAGAACATTTCCCTGCTTAAAAATCTACATCGTTTTACTTGGAAGGATAAATTCAGCCTCAGGTTTTAATCTTGAGAAAGCCCTTAAGAAAATGTCTTAAATTCTTTCTTTATAACTTACAATATTCACGACTAGGGACGTTAATAATTAACAGTTTAACCGATAACTGACATAATGCCATCGGTTAAACGGTCACTTAAAGGAGAAAAGCTGGTCCACCTTAACAGTCCACCTTAAGTGAGTCTGAGTCGGAACTACAGATACAGGAAGTTTGCTTGGGTCTTGAGGAGTTGTAGCATTTATTCACCTACAAATAAACTGTACACACACTGCACTGCTACGTTCACAGCTATAACATCACCGATAACCCCACACTCACCGCCGCCACACGCACACACGGTCTGTCGTAAACTCGCTATCGTTACGTCGCGCTGACAGACAGTATGTGTGTGACAACGGCGAGCACGAAGCCACCAGCAACGCTAGCAGCTGCTTAACGTAGCACAAACACACGGTCTGTCGGTCACTCGTTAACTTTACGCCGGGCAGACACACCGCTGACAACCTTGCAGGTCAACTAAATAATGTGGTGGAGACTTACTGGGACAACACATGCAGCGTCATGGCTGCTACGGTAACTCTCCAGGTCGGGTGAACCGGGGACTCAGTTGTCTGTTTTGCTCAAACACTGCAGCTGGTGATAAATGATGGATTTAACCCGTTTGTGCATCGGCTTTTCGTTGCAGCTGGGCGGCTTGTTAGGCACTTCAACCACTGCACCGCTGCATGCAACGCACTAATCTTGTCGGTTAACGGTTAATAATCGGTTAACGAGGGTCAGTTATTGGTTAAGAAAAAATCCAAAATTAGCATCCATATTCATGACTAAATAAGCAACAAAGGTTTATTAAGAGTTTTCCTCTGTTAATCTGCTTCATCAGGACTGTGTGGGTGTGGTTTGATCAGACTGACAGTGACAAAACAACCTTTGCAAAATTGTATGCGACATAATTTGTCACTGAGTCTTGCCCACCTCAAGTCAATGAGAAGAGCACCGCGGGGAGAAAACAGTGTATTAATTATGTGTATTAAAGGGACAGTTTTGACATTTTGAAGTGGGGTTGTACAACCTGTTCTCACAGGAAGGTTTACAAATAGCACAACATTACACGGACATTTCCTGTGACATTTGTACGCTGCTTTTCGCATCATTTGAACGCCACGCAAACATCCGCAAGAAAATAATTTAGTTAGTTTTTAGGAAAAACATCATGTTTGGGCTTAAAATAAGTAAGAGAACTAAGGAATATGCACGAAAACAACATAACACAACTACGGAAAACACGTCACAAATGTCACTAAAAAAACACGCAACTTGCAAAACAAAACATCGGTCTGGAACACCGGTCAACAACGGCTCTACTGGACAAAAGTCTGGTGTTTATTGGGCCCTTCCACCTTCCCACTCGCCCACCATAAACAGTCTTTCACTGACTCTTACCGTTGCATTTATACACAGATGATACATACATGATACAAGATATTTGGCGTACAAATGACACCCAGAAAAAAAATGGTCTAATTATTATTATTATTTTATAATGTATTCAGTCATGGTGTATGTACTGTATGTTAAAACAGTCACACATAATATTAAAATAATAAAAAATAAATACTTAAATGAATTATGAAATTGTTAATGCTTTAATTGTCTGTTATACTGTGGAAAAAATATTTTCTGATTAGCTGACAGGTTCCCATTAAATTCAAATAACAGGACACCTCAATAAACTGTAAATTACCGTAAATTAACCGTAACTGAGTTACTAGATAATAATAATCAGATAATAACCCAGAACATTAAACAGACTACAAACAAAATTAAATATGGATTTTGATGGAGACAGTCTACTTGATATTCCTTTGACAAGTGGCCATGGCACGAGTGTGTATCATATTTATATATATATATATATATATATATATATACAACTCCTCAAGACCCAAGCAAACTTCTGAATTTCTGAATTGCTTGTCTGTTTATTTCCAAACACTACATGATGTATTACAGACACCCCTACGGTTTACACCACAATAATCTAACATGACTCTTTCTTCCATAATGAGACACCGAGAAGAGCCCTGACATACTCTGCATGTAAAGGTTTTTCTACTTGGCAAGCTTTCAGATATTCATAGCCAAAGGAACAATACATCAAGTTACAGGCAGCTGGATAAAAACAAGACGTGATTATAGGGGCCAGCTCTTCTGCCAACTCTGAGGCCCATGAACACCAGTTTACCTGATTCAGGAATGTAATGTCCCCTCAACTACAGACAAACATCTAAACACGTCTGTTTACAGAGTTTACAATAAGGCCTGTACACGCCTGGACATTTTATCTGGGGATAATGTTTGTCAAGAATATGTCTGTCTATACGCTACAGTGCGTAAGGCAGATGTGTGCAGAGGTCTAGCAGTTGCAGGCTGTGCTGTGATGTTGCAGGCCTTTAGAGGAGGAGGAGTCTGAGGATCGTCAGACTTTGGCAGCCGAGGTTAAAGTCTATAAAATCTGGACTTCTTTCACCTTTTTATAGTGTGGAGGTACAGTATGTGGCAGCTATTTGTGCCAATTCACCACCGTTTACACGTCACAGTGAGCTCTACTCCAGCTGCATAATGTTTGTTGAAGACCTTTGTTGAGGCTGAAAATAACCCCTGATGATGTCATAGTGATGTCATCACTGCTTATCGCAGTTCAGGCTTGGAGACCACAAATATCCAACAAGTCTTTCAAAGACATGGTTGTCTATGCCGCGCCCATCATATCGGAGAAATCCTTTCCGACTAATAAATATAACTCGTAATCACGACTTTCAGACAGCTCTGATACACTAATATGGCAGTTTTTCACGATAATGACAGAACTGGGGCCACAATATTAAATTCCAAGGCGCACCCACAATCTCAACACAGTTGTGTGACACTACGCAGAAAAATATATGAACTAGAAGTGCACTCAGAGAGCGCAGGCCTCCGCCAAGGCAGGTTTTATGTACGTCGCTGGATTTTGAACATATAAACAACTTCAATTTTAATGTTTTAATTGTCCTTTTAGGCTATCATCCATTACAAGACAGAAGTGCTAAACTGACAATTCACAAAGAACACCACGTGCCAAAATGGAAATAGTGCACAGAGTTCTACCTGACACTCTTGGCACTCACATAAGGCGTCTTTCACATGGACCCATTGTTACGCGACCGTACGGTGTTTCAGGTTTAAATTGCTCAGAACTGGCTGAGACTGTAAAAGCGTAAAGTTACAAGTGTGACCCAGTTACCCAATGTGCCACACACACAATGACAGGCTTTATTATATTTGACCAGACAGGCTGGCATGAGAACGGAAGGAGACCAAGTAGTGCAATCATGTTTTTGTAATAATCCTCAAACGGGTCATTTCCCTGGAAGACTTACAGACTGTTCTCAAAGACAACACTATCTACCAACTCTGACCTTTAAGAGCAAGATTTCATTATCGTTGTGCTGAATCATCAGCACTGAATCATCAGACTCCGTCTGCAGAGACTCCACATTCTCATAAACACCTCCAGTTCAGTTGCATGAATGCAGCTTTCCGTCCTGATTTTATTCAGCCTGGTGAAGAACACCTTGTTCACGAGACAGGTGGAGAAAAGAGAAGAGGCTCCGACCACAGACAATTAAACATATGTCTGTTTGGAGTAGAGCACACAAGCAGGTTTTACTAGTGAGGACAGGACCTCGCTGGAATTCCTGAGGTGTGCACTAAGTCTGCAGTAAAAACACTCCGTGTATCTAGCCGGGACTCCCACACACAGGCAGCCCAGTGTAAAGTGGTCACGCATCCCGACGGATCTGTCACCAGATGCTTAGTGTGTCCCACAGTCGCTGACGGGCCCGGCCCGGCCCGCTCTTTGTCTGCCTGACTGCTGCACAACAGGGCCGACTCACATTCCCCCACATCATCCACAGATAGCAGCTCCTCTGTGGGAGGAATACTTTATGACGACCTGACGCACATTTTGTCTCCTCAATTTGTCACCCACTGAAAGGATGCTCATTAGCTGCGGATGGGAGCTGCAGAAACCCGACCTACCGCTCAGCGCCGGGTCAGGCTACATTTAGCCGACGGTACAGTACCTGTTCACTTAGAGAGGCTTCTGTCTGCTGCGCTGTCGCTGGGAGCTGTGAGCTGTAAATCACAGAGAGGCTTCCTGCTCTAATTCACAGGGAGTCAGAGCTCAGAAAGCCAGACAGGACTCCACGCGAGAGAGGGAACGAAACAGGCCTCTTTATAATTACTAATACTCAAAGACAACTCAATAGATTCTCTCAAGGCAAGGCCCAACTCTTCATCATCATGAAGACAGAGAGGGAGAAAGAGGGAGATAGAGAAAGAGAGGGAGATAGAGAAAGAGAGGGAGATAGAGAAAGAGATAGAGAAAGAGAAGGAGATAGAGAAAGAGATAGAGATGGAGATAGAGAAATAGAAAGACATAGAGAAAGAGAGGGAGATAGAGAAAGAGAGGGAGATAGAGAAAGAGATGGAGACAGAGAAAGAGGGTGATAGAGAAAGAGAGGGAGATAGAGAAAGAGAGGAAGACAGAGAGGGAGAAAGAGGGAGATAGAGAAAGAGGGTGATAGAGAAAGAGAGGGAGATAGAGAAAGAGAGGAAGACAAAGAGGGAGAAAGAGAAAGAGAGGGAGATAGAGAAAGAGATGGAGATAGAGAGGCAGATAGAGAAAGAGAGGAAGACAGAGATAGAGAGGGAGATAGAGATAGAGAGGAAGGTAGAGATAGAGAGGGAGATAGAGATGGAGAGGGAGATGGAGAGAGAGGGAGATAGAGATGGAGAGAGAGGGAGATAGAGAGGGAGATAGAGATAGAGAGGGAGAGGAAGACAGAGAGGGAGAAAAAGAGGTAGATAGAGAAAGAGAGGGAGATAGAGAAAGAGAGGAAGACAGAGATAGAGATAGAGAGGGAGATAGAGATGGAGAGGAAGATGGAGAGAGAGGGAGATAGAGATGGAGAGAGAGGGAGATAGAGAGGGAGAGAGAGAGAGGGAGATAGAGATGGAAAGAGAGGGAGATAGAAAGGGAGATAGAGATGGAGATAAAGATAGAGAAGGAGATAGAGATGGAGATAGAGATAGAGATGTTTGCTCTGTTAGCCTGTTAACACACCACAGGACTCCTAAATGCATTTCATCCCAAAAGCAAACATCCTAAAGTAGTGAAGCTAAAACAAACTGCTGACACCGACAGTGAAACTGTAATCTATCATCTATCATCTACATAAACAGACATCATTTTAGCATGTCTTGTTTGTCTTGGAAGATCCATCTCAAACACTTTGTTGTTTTCAGTTCACCTGGATGACGCATCACACTGACATTTCTGTTTTATGACTCAAATGTCCAAAGCTGCATTGTTGGACTGTGAGTAACCCTGCTTGCCATTGCTTGCTGGTTGTTCTTGTGGTTGTAAGCACTTACAGGGCGTAAAACCCTGCGAGCGTGATTCACTCGTATCCATGGTGGCGTCTGGTGGAAGCCTTTTCACAGCGTGAATAAATCACCTGGAAACGGAGCGGATCCTGGCAGAGCCCAACAAGTAGCTTTGATTGAGGCATAAAGTAATGTCGCCGTCTGCCTGTGTGTGTGTGTGTGTGTGTGTGTGTGTGTGTGTGTGTGTGTGTGTGTGCATGTGTGTGTGTGTGTGTGTCACAGCAGCAGACTGCATGCCACACAGGCAGACAGCACTGGGATCCGTCATCAGAACCATTATCCTTTGTTGTAGCCGGGCCCACCTACGGCAGGCGATGAAAGTTCAGGTTAAAGAGCAGCCGGCCGAGAGCAGCTCTCCGCTTTCTCAAATCCACAAATTAATTGGGCCTGATAGGATGGAAATGTTTGCATCCATTACACGAGCGCAGTGGCCTTCAAGTAAAAACCTTTTTAATACTTTAATATAAGAAAGAGCACAATGTCATTACCAGTTGGTTACACTGCTTAGATCTGCATCCTATATATCCTATACAATTAGTCTTATTATACCCAAGGTCAAGTAATACGTTTGAGAACCCTTTCTTTATATGGAGGACGGAACCTGCCAAAATAAAAAATAAATAAATAAATAAGTCATTTCATGCAGAAAAAATATTAAAAATAAATGTACCTATTAATTAATTGATAAAATGTGACATAAATTGATATTTCTATTTTATTTTGCTTCTTTATTTACAGTATTTATCTTTGTATTAATTCTCTTATTTATTTACTCTTCTGTTTAATTTTCCCTTTTTTATTTATTCATGAACGAAACCTGACAAAATAAAAAACAAAATGAATAAATAAATATGTCATTTGATGCAGCAACAACAATATTAAAAATAAATGTAGCCATTAATTAATTGATAAAAATGTGAAATAAACTGATATTTCCGTTTTAATTTGCTTCTTTATTTATTTGTCTTGGTATTAATTCCCTTATTTATTTACTCTTCTGTTTAATTTAAATTTTTTATTTATTCATGTATTTATTTTTTATTAATTTTTTAATTTATAAATGTATTTTTTTCATTTATTTATGTATTTATTTCTGCATGATTTTCCCTTTGCATTTCACCCATTATTTATTTGCCCAATCTTATTTATTTCTGTATTATTTTCTTTACACAATTCTTTATGCATTTCTGCCTCATTATGTAAATTAGGGGGGTGTCACGCAACGTGTGTCATCATGGGGTCAGAGTTATTATTTTATCAATTTGGTAGTGCTATATTCATTTTTAATATTTGTGCTACATTTGATGACATTTATTTATTTATTAAATCATTTATTTATTTATGTATTTTTTAACTTGGCATAGCTGTAGAGGAAACCGAGTGTTTGGCCTTTTACTGATAATAAATATGTTACAGCTGCGATGGACTCATCCTGAGACGGCTGCTTTATTCCATAATCTGTATGTAATATCCTATCAAAGAAAGCTCAATGTATATGTGTATTTTAGCTGCTCATAAATTCACACTCCCACAGCAGAGAGGAGCTGAGACGAGCTGAGAGGAGCAGAGAGGAGCTGAGAGGAGCAGAGAGGAGCTGAGAGGAGCTGAGAGGAGCTGAGACGAGCTGAGAGGAGCTGAGACGAGCTGAGAGGAGCAGAGAGGAGCTGAGAGGAGCTGAGACGAGCTGAGAGGAGCAGAGAGGAGCTGAGAGGAGCTGAGACGAGCTGAGAGGAGCAGAGAGGAGCTGAGAGGAGCTGAGACGAGCTGAGAGGAGCAGAGACGAGCTGAGAGGAGCAGAGAGGAGCTGAGAGGAGCTGAGAGGAGCTGAGAGGAGCTGAGACGAGCTGAGAGGAGCAGAGAGGAGCAGAGAGGAGCTGAGAGGAGCTGAGAGGAGCTGAGACGAGCTGAGAGGAGCAGAGAGGAGCTGAGAGGAGCTGAGACGAGTTGAGAGGAGCTGAGACGAGCTGAGAGGAGCAGAGAGGAGCTGAGAGGAGCTGAGACGAGCTGAGAGGAGCAGAGAGGAGCTGAGAGGAGCTGAGACGAGCTGAGAGGAGCAGAGAGGAGCTGAGAGGAGCTGAGAAGAGCTGAGAGGAGCTGAGAGGAGCTGAGAGGAGCAGAGAGGAGCTGAGAAGAGCTGAGAGGAGCAGAGAGGAGCTGAGAGGAGCTGAGACGAGCTGAGAGGAGCTGAGAAGAGCTGAGAGGAGCTGAGAGGAGCTGAGAGGAGCTGAGAGGAGCAGAGAGGAGCTGAGAAGAGCTGAGAGGAGCAGAGAGGAGCTGAGAGGAGCTGAGAGGAGCTGAGAAGAGCAGAGAGGAGCTGAGAGGAGCTGAGAGGAGCTGAGAGGAGCTGAGAGGAGCTGAGAAGAGCAGAGAGGAGCTGAGAGGAGCTGAGAGGAGCTGAGAGGAGCAGAGAGGAGCTGAGAGGAGCTGAGGGATTACTGATGGAGTGTGCAGAAGGACACCAGCAGGATCCAGATTCACACAGAGCTACAGTTAATTCCCTCCGAGCCTCGCAGCCAAACCACAAAACACCGGAGAGGCCACCCACAAAAATGTTTCTCATAACAGCTCCAATCTCCACCGATAAGCCCGGAGCCAAGATAAATAAGAACACGCTCCTCTGCCAGCCTCCTAGTTTACACTGTAAATACTGACGGAGTGTGCGAGGCAGTCGGTCAGCGTTTCCTCTTCTTTTAAGTCTGCTGCTGCCACACCCCAAAACCAGTGCTGCAGGTCCTCCGCTGTGCTGCAGGTCCTCCGCTGTGTGCTGCAGGTCCTCCGCTGTGCTGCAGGTCCTCCGCTGCGTGCTGCAGATCCTCCGCTGCGTGCTGCAGGTCCTCCGCTGCGTGCTGCAGGTCCTCCGCTGTGTGCTGCAGGTCCTCCGCTGCGTGCTGCAGATCCTCCGCTGTGCTGCAGGTCCTCCGCTGCGTGCTGCAGGTCCTCCGCTGCGTGCTGCAGGTCCTCCGCTGCGTGCTGCAGGTCCTCCGCTGCGTGCTGCAGGTCCTCCGCTGCGTGCTGCAGGTCCTCCGCTGCGTGCTGCAGGTCCTCCGCTGCGTGCTGCAGATCCTCCGCTGTGCTGCAGGTCCTCCGCTGTGTGCTGCAGATCCTCCGCTGGTGAATGACTCTGCTCTTTACACCGAGGCATTGTTTGCTCAGTAGCTATTTATACTGACTGGATTTGCAGCAGACTATTTAACACTTGAAAGGTTGAATCATGCTTAAATAAATGATGACACATAAAACTGAAATATTTCAGCTTTCAAAATGGCCGAACGTGACTTTTTCCTAAACCCACTTTCTTCTTGAATGTTTAGTGTTTGAACCAAACCCCTGAATTCATTATCACCTCTGATGTGTACATGTTGAACAGATGAAACGCACCCTTGAATCCTTCTTGTTTATCAAACAGAGATCGTGGTAAGATATCTGCCGCTTCAGAGAGGGGGGGGGGGGGGGGGGGATTAAGAGGAAACACAAAGTCGCGTGTCGACAGACGACTGATGGAACGGAAGCAGAGTTGTTCTTTGTTGGCCGGTCGGGTGTCGTCTCTCCCCTGACCTCAGCTTTCAGACAGCACACACACCTTCCATGTACAACACCTAGAGCGGGGGGGGTCACCAACAAGTAGCTCGCTACCCGTCTCCACCGGTTTAAGTTTCTATCCAAGCAAATTCACAGACCCCCCCTCCCTTCCGACACAAAATGATTATTTGCCATCAGTGATGCCGTGACATTAGGCGATGTTAGGCTAGCAAGCGAGTGCGTTTTACAACTTTAAAAACGTAATGATTGGCATCGATGGCATCACGTGACGGACACGGAAGTTGTAGTACCGCCGTTTGGACACTACAAGAGTCGGGATCGACGACCGGCGCTCTTCCTGGGGGCTTGGCAAGGAGCCCCGGCAAAGGGGCGCCATTCATCCGCATGTATGCTCGCACTGCAGAGCCGGCCAACAATGGCAATGCCTCACCGTTGGCGAGGGAAAAGGCAGTTAAATGAACAGCGAACCAGTAAATACTGACCCGATCCGTTTCATGACTTTAAATTCATGTAATAAATATACAAATGTCAGTTAGATGGAAATCTGCATGAGAAAATGATGCAGAACAACAAGATACGGTTATAATAATCACCCTCTTATAGTGATCGATTTGACCCAGACAGACGTGATCACTATTAGAGGTTTCCTCTCATATTGCATATTGAGTCTGCAAATTATTTAGCTCTGGAATACTACAGAGAGAATGACCCATTGTACACAGCCCTGCTCGTCATAAGATATCAGCGATCACATCAGACCAGAAATACAGTAGACGGGATGAAACCTTGTCTTGGATCAATTCCAGTATAATTATCACAGCAAAGGAGTAAATTCCGGCAGGTGGATTATGGGATTATTATAGTGATTCTACAGGTGATAAGGTTCTATAGATGAGAAATAAACACGTAAAAAACAACTACAAAATACAAGACACAGCATCGGTAACAATATAAACCAGTATGAAACATTGGACTGCTCCTGTTCTAGTCTTTTAGTGTGTATATATACACAGTACATGTATTTCTGTACATCTGACAGAGCTGTCTCCTGTGGCGATTGTCACTCATGACTTCATGTCTTCAGCGTCTGTGTTTCCCCCCACAGTGATTATCTCTCTACTGTGCCGGAGGACTGGAGCTTAATAGTGCTGTTAATAGCTTCACCTGCTGAGCCCGAGCAGGATCAGACAAACACGGCAGGACCAGCAGGCTGAGGTGTGGTGAAACGGGGAAAGTGGGAATTCCCCGTCGTGCTGCTGCTGTTGAAGAACTCTCCTTGTGATGTTTCATTATGGCCGTTAGCTAATTGACTCATAAAGAGCTCTGAATGATGATGATGACCCAAACACCCAGAGAATGAGCTGTTTCCAACATAGAGAGGATTAAAGCTGTTTCATGCATGGAGACGAGTGATAGTGTTGTAAAATGAAATGTTAAATTTGTTTCTAGGTCCTAGACCAGGGGTCAGGGGTCGGCAACCTTTACTATTGAAAAATCTATCTGGAGCCGCAAAACATGTGATCATTGTGATGAAGGTAACACAGTTTATAGTCTAAGTATATAGTATATAAGTGTAATGCAGTGAGGGCCAAAGAGCTAATGTACTACGGAGTATTAGGGCCACATTGAGGGAAAAAACATCTGAGATTTACAGAATAAAGTCAGAATATTAGGAGAAAAAGTTAAATAACACGTGAAATCGACAAGAGGATTGGGAAGGCAGCAACAACACTCGCCTGCCTCTCCAAGCGAGTGTGGGAAAACAGCAAGCTAACAGTTAAAACTAAGATGGCAGTATACAACGCCTGCGTCGTCAGTACACTGCTGTACGGCAGCGAGACGTGGACAACCTACAGTAGACAGGAGAGACGACTCAACTCCTTCCATGTAAGAAGCCTCCGCCGTATCCTGGGCATATCCTGGCAAGACAAAATAAGCAACACCGAGGTTCTGACCCGCGCTGGCCTCACCAGCATGCACACTCAGCTCAGACAGCACAGGCTGCGCTGGCTGGGCCACGTATGTCGCATGGAGGATGGTCGTATCCCCAAAGACCTCCTCTATGGAGAACTGGCAACTGGGAGCAGAACAACAGGCCGCCCCCACCTACGCTTCAAAGATGTCTGCAAGCGAGACATGAAGGCCCTAGACATCGACACCAAGTCCTGGGAGGCTCTTGCGGTTGACCGCACAAGGTGGAGAAGCACCTTGCACCAACACCTAATGACAGGGGAACAAAAACTGAAGGACGCAGCGGCAGACAAGAGGACCCGCAGGAAAGAACACAGCAATGCAGGCAGACCAGAAACAACACAAAGATGCGACCTCTGTGATCGAGACTGCCACTCTCGCATAGGGCTTTTCAGTCAAGAGATGCTGTACCAGACAGCCAGATCCGTAGGATGCGCCAACCATGGTCATACATACTGACCGACGGAGGCCTATTATTATTTTTATAATACTATGACTTTATTCTCACCGTATGTGTGACAATGGTGAGCACGAAGCTACCAGCAGAGCTACAGATGCTAACGTAGCACAAACACAACACACTGTTTGTTGGAAAATTGCTATCGTTAATCCGGGCAGACACACAGCTGACAACCTGCTAAACTAAACTAAATATGCGGTGGAGGGTTACTGGGAAAGTGGCTGCATGTCCACGATGCCACGCTCCAGATTTTCTAAGTAATAAATCTAAAGTCACAGACTTACATAAATAATCTGTTCTGTACTTCTAGATACTGATCTACAGCATCTCTACTGTGTGCTCCGCATCAATGCAACCATGAGCGCCGGGAATTCCCCAACAACGCTTCAACACTGCGTGGTGTTTACTACGAGAATCAAAGCGATTGGAGCCCACTGGAGGCTACATCTCTCAGTGTTTCACAACCACTAAAGAATGCACAATGATAACAAATGAGTCAGACACAATCACCGACCTGATGAATTACCTTTTTAATTGATTTAACTGTTATCTCAAACTATAGTGTTTCAACAAAGAGAAAAAAACCTTCCACCTTCCATCTCTTTCCTTGACGTCTCTCAGACAAAATGATCTGCTAAAGCAAAACACTTATTTAACTACTTGTAGTTTCTTCCTACTAGTGAGGATCTACCAGAGCAAATTTAAGCACAAGAAGTGGCTATTTGAGTGCGAGGGCAGGGTTTTGAGGGAAAGCATTACAACAATCTGAACGTGAAATCAATGAGTCAAGCTCTCAAATTAAAAGACCACACTCTTGAATAAAAATTAGAAAAAAGCACCATAGAAATCCATATTTATATTTATACGGGTTCCAAACGGTTCGGCTATGATCAAAAATAAGGCAGGTTTCATGCAAATAAAGTCTTTTCCACATATTGAAAAAGTGAGAGCTAGTAGCTGCAGATGAGTCTGAGATGAGATGAGATGAGTCTGAGATAGGATGAGATGAGATGAGATGAGATGAAATGAGATGAGATGAGGATGGAGATGAGATGAGATGAGGATGGGGATGGGATCGAGATGGGATGGAGATAAGATGAGATGAGATGAGATGAGATGAGATGAGATGAGAAGAGTCTGAGATGAGATGAGATGAGATGAGATGAGATGAGATGAGATGAGATGAGATGAGATGAGATGAGTCGAGATGAGAAGAGTCTGAGATGAGATGAGATGAGATGAGATGAGATGAGATGAGATGAGATGGAGATGAGTCGAGATGAGATGAGAAGAGTCTGAGATGAGATGAGATGAGATGAGATGAGATGAGATGAGATGAGATGAGATGAGATGAGATGGAGATGAATGAGTGCACAACAAAAGCTGTACAGTATCTGGATGTAATGTGTGGATGACTGAGCAGCTACTATGTTAGCATAGCCTGTCACTGAGACCAGTGCTGGCTGAGAGTGTATTTATTAATCACTACTAGGGATGCACTGATACCGATACCAGTATTGGGTATCGTGTCCGATACTGTGCTCATGTACTCGTACTCCCAAAACGGCACCGATACCACTTTACGGCACGTTACCGCTCATCAGCATATTTCGGGTCCTCACGCTCCACCTCCCTGGCGGCGCACCGCCTCGTATGTAGGACTCCCCAGCCTGCCGTGTGTCGCTCACACCCTCCAGCTGGCTGTTAACGAGGGTCTTTTGGCACAGAGAAGTACTCGTATCGGTACTCGGTCTGAAAAAAAGTGGTATCGGTGCATCCCTACTACGACACGGTGTTTCTCCTACCATTTATACTAACAGGTGGTGGATTTTCTAGACTGAAGGCGTTAAATGAATCAGCTACCTCCCACCAGAGACAACCATCACATTCCGCTCTTCTTCCTGAAATACACTTTTTTAAAAACCTCATTTATCAGAAATACCTCTCAGAGGTGTCTCAGCGCCGGGAACCACTGAAACTTCATTATTTATCATCGCCCGCTCGGCGCTGAGAGCATCGGAGATTGACATGAGCGATAGAAAATTGTCACTATACACTGAGCAGCATGTCGATGGTCTGTCATAAGGCATACACCATATATATTAGCATTCTGCTGCTCTGTCATTGATGGACAGTGACTAAATGGGTTTCTCAGGAGGAAAAAAACAGGAGATCATTCATCATAACATTGGAAAACTGGGTCATGACACGAGACTGTTAGTCACGTGCATGTTGTGTTTCTGTTATCTAATGCCACGTCTGCCCGGGGTTCTCACATCAATAATATAATGTTAAATTCTGTTTTGCTGAATTTGATTGCATAGTTGATCTGCGTGACTGCTGTGGATGGAATACACATTCTGTGACTAATTTTATGAAAGATTTTAACCAAATGAACTCATTAGAGGTAACGAGTAGAGGCGAGGGGTCATTTGGGACAAAGCTCCGACAGAAATTGGGGAAAGGGCTTTTTGCATATTCTGCATCCTCAGCCTGGAACTTGCTCCAAAATGACGTGAAAATCAAGGAGCTGGTATCATTAATACCGCTGGTTCCTCTTTGTCCCCCCATTTGTCTTTAGATAGTTCTCTTTTAATACTAATTTTAGTGCTTTTAGTGTTTGTGAACTGTATTTGTGTCTCTGTTGTAACTTTGTGTTCTTGCTGCTGACTGTCTTGGCCAG